>NC_141148.1:89640034-89943729 GCF_053477565.2 Lygodium microphyllum | reverse complement strand
AGTGGAGAGAAGGGAAGATTTGTGGACCAATGAAGTCCTATGAGAAGGCTAGAAGAGCCATAAGAATAAATGAATGGCAAAGGGTTAGTGGAGACAAGAGAAGATTTGTGGACCGATGAAGTCCTATGAGAAGGCTGGAAGAACGGATAGTCATGTACCTAGGGTGAGCTTAAAGAAACCCAGCCCAAGACTCAGCCCAACTACATGCAAGCCAAGGTGTCTCGGACCTAAGGTGGAAACTAGGAGGCCGCAACATGTACAGGTATGGATGTGATGCAATGGGGTATGGAACCCAGTGTGGAGCTGAAGGATTTGTTGCATGATGGAGATGAGGATGGAGTGTGCGATTGGTGTGTTGGGACTCAAAAGCATGTTTCAGACTTGTCTCCTTGAAAACAGGGGTAAAAATGCTTGTGCGAGAGAAACAGACCCCATATAAGTGGATGTATTTCCACAGAGCCCTTCATGAGGCAACGGCAATTGATCTAGACCTCGGAGTACAAGCAGGGAATGGAATGAATGCGGGAACTAACCAAGGAAAATTGCAACATGCTAGGGAACACTTGTGGTCTATTGTTAAAGGCTACTACATGAGTTCTACTACAGATGAAGTCATCCATGAGGCAATGGCATTAATCTCGCGTTTCTATGGAGCCTCTACAATGGGACAACTAGTCTCACCATGAGAGACCCAGAGCTGTGTGCACATCTAATGTGTAGGCAATTTGCCCCAAGTTGTTGGGGGAAAAGCAACCCTTCTTGGGTTCACCATGAGGCGTACGATGGGACACAACCCAGAAAGCACCACTAAGTCTACTTGCCTAGGAATGATGGGGGGAGATAACTTTAATTTGAGTTTAGAAAACAACTCAAGGATGCAAGTAGTAGTTGTCTCTTTGATGCAAAAGCCAGACTAGGTGGTAGCACCTTAGCTATCTAGATGAGGAGAGAAGCAAATCACAGAAAGTACTGTCAAGATTGTGGGAGAGAAGGAAGGAGTCTCACTCTTAGCTTTCTTGCTTGCACAATGGGGGAATACACACAGAGGTGGAGGCTGAAAACAGTTTTCCTCTTCTTAGTTGTGTAAGCCAAAAGAACTCTCTTACAAAGAAATAGAAGAACCCTATATATGGGTCTCAAACCAAACTCAAATAACTAAGTGGCATACTAACTGAGCCACGAACTAGAGTAGATAAGGATAGCTATCATCTAGCTATTATTCATGGGCGGTGTACCAACCGCATCTCCAATTGACAAGTCGGTGATATAAATCCACAACGGTCACCCTGGCATATCACGAATGGAGCTCGATATCTCAACACTCCCCCTCGAGCTCAATCCCAATTCCTGCACACCAAGCAGGTCTCTGAACTTGCGCAGCTTCTCTGCGCCCAATGCCTTCGTGAATATGTCAGCTACCTTATCCTCTGTGCTGACATAAACTAGATCAATAAGACCTAGTAAAACCCTCTCCCGCACATAGTGATAATGCACCTCAATGTGCTTTGTTCTAGCATGATAGACTGGGTTATTTGCCAAGTGTATACTACTCATGTTGTCACAATAAATGACAACTGGCCCATCTGTAGACTGATGCATATCATAAAGTAGCTTATGCAACCAAGCTACCTCACATGCAGCCATTGCTGCACCCCTGTACTCAGCCTCTGTGCTCGACAAGGCAACTGTACGCTGTTTCTTGCTGCTCCAAGTGACTGCAGCACTCCCAAAAGAGAACACATACCCACTGGTAGATCGTCTATCAGAAATACTACCAGCCCAATCAGCATTAGTGTATCCATGCAACTGTATCTGTACCCCAGTCTCATAAAATAGTCCATACTGCAATGTGGACTTCACATACCTGAGTATGCGTCTAGCCGCATCCAAATGCGGTTTCCTTGGAGCCTGCATAAACTGACTTACCAATCCAACAGCATAGCTCAAATCTGGCCTGGTAATAGTCATATAAATCAAGCTTCCTACTATGCGTCTGTACATAGTAGGGTCTTCCAGAAGCTCACCTGCATCTGTGCTCAACTTCACATTCTGCTCCAAAGGAACTGAAATAGGCTTGCAGCCTGTCATCCCATATTTGGACAGCATGTCCAATCCATACTGCCTCTGCAAGAGCTGTATCCCACTTGGTGATCTAATCACCTCAATGCCCAAGAAATAACGCAGCTCTCCCAAATCCTTCATCTCAAACTTCTGCTTCAATAGCATTTTCACATGAAGGATGTCTTCATCACTGTCACCTGTCATAATCAAATCATCAACATAAATGACAAGTAGCATAATACCTTTCTCTGTTTTTCTCACATAAAGTGAGAAATCTGCCTTGGAAATCTGAAAGCCAATAGTGACAAGATACTGTCCTATCTTGTCAGACCATGCTCTAGGTGCTTGCTTCAAGCCATACAAGGCTTTCTTCAACCTGCAAACAAACTCAGGATGAACAGCATGCACATAACCTGGTGGCTGCTCCATATAGACCTCTTCTTGCAAATCACCATGCAAGAAGGCATTCTTTACATCCATCTGATGTAAAGACCATCCCTTTGATGCAGCCATAGTAATGACTGCTCTTACAGTTGCCATCCTCGCAACCGGACTGAATGTTTCTTCATAGTCAATGCCATATGTTTGTGCATACCCCTTGACTACTAATCTTGCCTTGTATCTGTTCATAGAACCGTCTGCATTGTGCTTCACCTTATAAACCCACTTACAGCCAATTGCATTCTTACCTTTAGGCAAAGGTACCAATTCCCATGTAGCATTTGCTTCCAAGGCATCCATTTCTTCATCCATGGCTTTCTCCCATTTTTCTTTTCCCATGGCTTGCTCAAAAGAAGTGGGTTCTGGTTCCTGTATCACTTTGACCATATATGCATAGTGAATGGCTGTAAATCCATCATATTTCAGCCTATCCACAGGATACCTAGCTCTCGTAGACCTGCGCAAAATAGGTTCACTCCCAGGTGCTCTCAAAACATCCCTGGTCTTCCTTACTCCAGGTGTAACAATAGAAGGAATACCCAACTCATCATCAATGCTCTATTCTGAGCCACTGGATTCACCATCCACATAAGAGTGACCTGCATTCACATCAAACATGGGCTGATCAACCTTCTCTTTTCCTTTTCGTGATACCTGCATACCACTATCTGCATTGCTTTGAGAAGATTCTCCTAATCTCAATCTGCCTGTCCATGGCGAAGAATGTGAACCAGTGCTAGAGGACGCTCCAGATCCACTAATATTTTGTGACTGCTGCTGTGAATTCTGCGTAGCATTACCATTTTGTGCATCTACATCATCAATCACATTTACTGGTTTATACCAGCTACTCATCTCATCAAAAACAACATCTCTGCTCACTATAAACTTACGAGTAGAAGGGTTATAGCATCTATACCCTTTTTGCTGCAGAGAGTAACCAATAAAGATGCACTTCTCAACTTTTGGATCCAACTTGGATCTCAACTCATCTGGCACATGTACATAGGCAATGCAACCAAAAATTTTCAAATGAGAAATATCTAGTTTCCTACCAGTATACCTCTCCTCTGGAGTCATCCCATGTATTGCTGCAGTGGGAGTCCTGTTCATTATATAGACTGCTGTAGCAACTGCTTCAGCCCAATAAAAATCTGGTAGGTCTTTTTCATTGAGCATGGCACGAGATACCTCTCCAATATGCCTGTTTTTCCTTTCTGCAATTCGATTTTGTTGTGGGGTATGACTGTATGAATATTGTTGCTTTATACCATGCTCTTGCAGGAACCTTGCAAATTCATTTGAGAGGTACTCTCCCCCTCCATCTGACCTTAGGCATTTTATTTGCAGGCCTGTTTCTTTTTCAACCATAGCTTTAAGAGTTTTGAAATGCCCAAAAACTTCACTTTTCTTTTTCATAAAATACACCCAAACTTTTTTGCTATAGTCATCAATAAAAGTGACAAAATAATGACAGCCTCCAAGAGATGCAGCTTTAGTAGTCCACACATTAGAGTGGATTAATTCCAATGGCTTCTCACTCTCTTGAACATGTCTAGGAAATGGTTTCCTTGCCTGTTTTCCAAACTGACAGGCTTCACATACCTTATGCATTTCTGCAACCTTGAATTTTGGCAATCCTGCAATAATATTTTGGGCCTGCATTGATTTAAGTCACTGTACATTAACATGACCAATGCGTTTATGCCAGATATCAATATCTGCAACTACACCGGTCCCATGTGCAAACATTACTGCACTCAATTCAAACATGTCTGCATCCAACGTAAACATTCTGCCCTTCTTCTTTCCTTTTGCTATCAAGCGACCTTTATTTTTCATATCCTCAACAAAGCATCCATGAGGATTAAATCTGACCTGCAAGCCCTGCTCAACCATTTGACCAACAGAAACCAAATTCTTGGTGATATTTGGGACATGAAATACATCAGACAGGTATTTCTTTTTCCCATCCTGCATAGATAAAGGAATTTTTCCAATCTGCACAATAGGATGTGCAGTATCATCACCAGTCTCCACAAATCCTAGTTTTTCCATTTTCCTTGCATCCTCCATCCATTCTGCATGACCTGTCATGTGGTTTGATGCACCTAAGTGAACATACCATACATCGTTGCTTTCTTCTGCACTTGTCACAAAATTGTTCATGTGCTGCACCACAAACGAATGCTCATTTCTGTCATCACCCTGTCTACTAGAAGATGCATAATTCCCTTGTTGCAGTTTTCCATTCATGATGTCATTCTGCTTTTTATAGCAGTCTTTAGCCATATGACCCATTTTACCACAGTAGTAGCATTCAACATTACTGTTTGCATTTTGGCCTCTTTGCCATCCACCACGACCTCTTTGGCTCCCCCTGCCTCTAGAGTTACCACGTCCTCCTCCATAGGACTGGTTTTCTTGAGTTTGCTGCATATTCTGATTTCTACCACGGCCTCCAAATCGGCCTCCTCTACCTCTGCCTCTACCTCTTCTAGCATTTGAGTAGAAGACAGCTTCTCTTGAAGTTCCTCCTGAAGAAGATGCACCACCATTTCTCTGCTCCTCAGAAATTAGAAGAGCAATTAACTCCTCAAAATCAGGAAATCTTTCACGAACTGAAATGGATGTCCGAAACTGTGCATAATCCTTTCCTAGACCATTCAAGGTCACAGAAACTAAATCATCATCTTCCACTGGCGACCCAATGGAAGCAAGTGCATCTGCAATCTTCTTCACTTTCATGTGGTAGTCATTGATGCTCATACTTTCTCTTTGCACATTATGCAACTCTTTCTTGAGCAGCATTTTCCTGGCTTGCGTATTTGTGCTATACATTTTTGACAAAGTATCCCATGCCTCCTTTGGCGTACTTGCATCCTGAATATGCACAATCATAGAGTCTGAAATACTGATAGACAGCCAGTACATAACTTTCCTGGCTCTCTCATGCCATGCTTTAAATGCCTACATTTGCTATTGATTGGGAACATCAGGAAGAACTGGTTCTTCTTCATTTCCTGCAACAAATTCCCAATATCCTTTTCCCATAAGGAAATTCGTCATTCTAAACTTCCATGCCTGGAAGTTGTTCTTGTCTAAGAGAATCAGATGCCATTACAGAACACTGCAAAAAATTCTTTCACTGCAAAAAACTCAGCTTCACCCTCACAAAGGCAAATCTGCAAAACTGGCGAAAGTGGTATTTGACCACACAGTCACTTCCTAGTGACGATTTTCAATAAACAGGAACCAAGGATGATTCTAAAACTCCCAATGTCTCTGCGCACAAGCATACGATGCAATTTCTACAGTAACTTTTCACCAACCTGTAGAACAGTGGTCGCACAGCATAAAATAGGGCTTTTTCCTGAGTGCGTGCAGAAAACTTCCGCCTCCAAAACAAGCCCCGAAATGGCCTCAAATCAAAAAAACAGGGTCGCCGAGGGCTAAAGCCCCATGCCTGCAGCATATACTGCCCTCTTGCTTCACCGCGAAGGGCGTCTCAACCTGAGACAATGCACTCTTGCAATTTCCGGTTGTGCTGCCTGCAGAGATCTGCTCCCAAAACAGAAAATGAAAGCAACACTGCTCCTCTTACCAGAACACCGTGAGCTTGGCTTGCTTTCTTGAGCTCCTTACCACGAACAAGGCTCTGATACCATGTCAAGATTGTGGGAGAGAAGGAATGAGTCTCACTCTTAGCTTTCTTGCTTGCACAATGGGGGAATACACACAGAGGTGGAGGCTGAAAACAGTTTTCCTCTTCTTAGTTATGTAAGCCAAAAGAACTCTCTTACAAAGAAATAGAAGAACCCTATATATGGGTCTCAAACCAAACTCAAATAACTAAGGTGGCATACTAACTGAGCCACGAACCAGAGTAGATAAGGATAGCTGTCATCTAGCTATTATTCATGGGCGGTGTACCAACCGCATCTCCAACTGACAAGTCGGTGACATAAATGCACAACGGTCACCCTGGCATATCATGAGTGGAGCTCGATATCTCAACAAGTACCCCATCTTTGGATCAAGGTCAATCTATGGCCAGTGGATTGAGATTTGGCCATTTTGGCAAGCTCTTCGTCGTGCAAGGCAGTTCGGGAATCTTGTGAGGGTGTTGGGCCATATTACAAATGGCTCAAAGAAATCACTACCTCAGCTTAGTAATCTATGCCAAAGGCATCCGTATGGTTGATGAATCCTCATAATGCCTCTTTTCATGGTGATTAACCTTGGTCTTTTTTGTAGAGAACCAACTCAATTCGAATGGACTCGAATTCAATCAAGAGGAGGTAGGTATGAGGGAAGGGAGTGTGAGGCTTGGGCAAACCCATGTCTCGCCCCATCCTCCAAGATGGCCATGCCACATGGATCAACCATCATTTTTGCCTCACGGCATGTAGGGTTCTCTATTTGGTCAAGGAAGTCAGGCCCCCTACTTTGAGTTCAAGTCAACATGAGTCATTGAAGTTGATACTCATGAGGAGAGGTGGGATTGACCCGTGTCACCCTCATGGCGCCATGGTCCAAGATGGTTGAAAGTGGACACTTGTGAGCTTGGAAGTAGTCCATGGCACGATCCGGTGACTCCAAGCACCAAGCTACCTAAGTGCAAGTCAAACCAATGCATTACACGTGTGAGCAAGGTGCAGCATGGGAGGGATATCTAGGGTGTGATGACCTTGTGACACGACATGATGCAAAGGGTGCAAGCTATGATGCACTGGCATCTTCTTGGCATATCTTTCGACTTGGCTTCCACTGCATGTTCTAAACATGACGTGGTGTTGCATGCCCATGAACCATGTTACTTGTGCAGGTTTTCACGCTATGGACCTATGGGACCAAGTAGGCATTCACCATGTCACTCTAACTTTTCTAGTGCTCATGCAACATCACATACATATAACTCTTCATTATAGCACTCTGCCCCACTCACCTCTCGCGCCACAAAATGGAAGCATTTCCCCCTCACTACTCACTCAATGCACTCACCATACCCATGCTAATATTTCATGGGGAGGCCCTGAGCCACCTAACCATGCCCATGTGTGATGCATTACAACCCCATGTAGTGACACACACTAGAGAGCCAGGCCTTGAGAGAGGGGTATCCCCAATATAGATGTCGTTATGGCTAAGCCACCTCAAAACTAGAATTTGAGATAAATGACAAGCTTTTCACATTCCTCTTAGCAAGCAAGGAGCTTGTTTTAAGGTGACCCGAACTTTCTTGGTGCTCATGCAAGGGAAAGGGAAGGAAACCCTGAGCCCTCTAAAAAACCCCCTCACCTCTCACCCTAGAAAAAATGATAATCCATCCCCTCACTGTTCACTCAATTCACTCACCTTCCCCACTCTAATATTTAGAGAGGCCCTAAGCCACTTAACCATGCCCAAGCATGATGCACTATAGCCCCATGCCACGATGCACCTTGGAGAGCCAAGCCTCCTATATAACTAATCAAAGTTCTCACATGGTGCTCCCACTTCATTCTCTATGCAAAGTTTGATATTAGCCCTAATGATATGATATTCAAATGGAGGTAGTCCCTAGAAGGCTTTAAAGATTTTAAACACCTATCATTCCTTTCATGTTGGCATGCAATCATATTGGTAGATATGTATCATCTCTCCTTTGTTATATCCTTTTTGTATCTAAATTTTTCTCCACTTTCCCACACTGTTTCTTTTTTTTGTTTTTGTTATACTCTCTACTCGTTTCTTGTCAATTTCTCTCTCTGCACATTCTCTACTCATATCTAGTTTCTATTTCTCTAATTACTATGACATATGTGGAGCATGATGTCAACTTCAAGTCCATACTAGAGATTACCAAGAGACCACCATCCTAGCATGGAGGAGAGTGTGAGCGAGAATGAATCTTCATCAGTATAACAAAGAAGGGTCGTAAAAGGTCATTGAAGAGGAAGAGAGAAGGCTTAGAGATAGACTGTGACAATCAGAATCACGAATCATAGTCTATGCAAGGTGAGAAATTAGGTGAGAGATCCATTCACATAGAAGAAGACATAAAACTTAGAAACAAATCTAATCCTCAAGTGTTGTTGAGAGTCTCTAGCCTTGGGTTTGCAAAAAAACATGGAAGAGAAGCACAAAGGCCCAAAGAAAGTCTCTTTGGATACCAAAGAGGTGTGCACCAATGTCATGAAATTCAACACACTAGCAATCCTTCACTAGAAAACCTCTAAGACCAATGGAGATGGCCACATGGGCATGTGACATCCCACCCATAAAGAAGCTTTGTTGATAAAATAATGTGAAGCATACTTGATTTTATTATTTTCAGCATAACTTTCATTATCAAAATATGAGTCGAATTGACTTACCCAAGAGAGAACCTTGCGATATCTTTAATATCATCATAAGTATTACATTTACAAGTATGTTTGCTTATCTTGGCCTCTTTGCGGATGAATTGTGCTTCAAGGGTGGCATTGATGGTGTAGACCATAGCATCTTTGGTAGAGAAAATTTGCGATGCATGATGCTTGAGAGATCGTAGCTTGAGTGCGTGTGAGAAGCGAGCTTTTCTGGGCAACCTCCATTTCTTGTTCCACATAGTCCACTTATTCCACCCCTTGATTTTTTTGACCTCCACCACCACCACTATAACATCTTCCTCCAGCACCATTGCCATCGCCACTACCGCCACCACCACGATGACTACCTCCACTACCACCACCACCATCATTGCCATCACCACTGTCACCACCTCCACCACCACTACCATTATCCCCACCACCTCCACGATTGTTGCACCACTACCTTCACTCTATGTACCTCTCTCTCTCTCTCTCTCTCTCTCTCTCTCTCTCTCTCTCTCTCTCTCTCTCTCTCTCTCTCTCTCTCTCTCTCTCTCTCTCTCTCTCTCTCTCATTCTCAGTTTCTCCCTCTACGTGCATATTCTCTTTTTCTCTTTCTAGCACACTTGATCAAATAGCACTCCATCTCGTGTAAACAATTTCTCTCTCTCTAGCACGTAACATGGATTCATTCATGCAATCATCCCGGAGGAATGGAACACCATGGCCTACACCTCTCTCTCTCTCTCTCTTTCTCTCTCTCTCCCACTATCTCTCTCTCACGAATTACTCCATGTCTTTACTCTCTCTCAGTTTAGGATTGTACATGCAATTTCTCCCTCTCACTCTACACATGTGTATATGTGTGTATGTATGTATGTAATAGGTGAGAGGGAGAAATTGCATGTACAATCCTAAACTGAGCATATATATATATATATGTTAGTCAATCAATCACTCTTCATATTTATCTCCCTCTCTCTCTCATGCATGTGATCAATCCACATTGTATCATAATGCCTCACATCAGATTATGGCATGTGTTATAACAAACACTTATCTTAAATCCTAAACATGCACGCGCGCGCGCGCACACACACACACACACACACACACACACACACACACACACACACATAATGTGAATGCTTGGGTAGCCACTTGGTGTTTTTAGAACTTTAATTTCAATGGATTGATAGCTCCCTCCCCTCCCCCCTCTCTCCCTTCCCCCCCTCTCCCTAACAAATATGATACAAGACAATTAATACAAGCAATCCAAATGTACATTTATATTGTGTTAACTCTAGAAAAAGTGCTTTTGCTTGTCAAATTAAGAGAGATAAGGTCACAAAAGGCTTGCTATCCGACTGGATTGTATAACGGTGACTTTCTCGGTAAAATAAAATGCGGTTGTGCTACGAGGTAGTGTTGGCATTGCATTGGTGGTCACTGTATAGGTGGTGTTGGAAACATTCTTCTGCTTCCAATTACAATGTGTAAGTTTTCTTCAATGAGTATGGGTTGGTGTATAAACATGTTGGAATTTGTATCCATCCCAAACACTTGGAGGTACACATAGTATAGGTGCTTGCATGCCAAATACGCTTTTCCTTCTACGGTACAGTCCATGAAATCCTGGCAATTACATGTTGGATTCTTTACAATGTGCACATCATAATACTCAAGCATGACACTTGAGTTAGCTGTCTCTATTTTGAAAACCTCATGCTTCAAGGGCTTCACCACTGTGTGGCCCTTCACAGCTGCATCTAGAGCCAACATTGAGTCTATCCTTTTCCCTGCAGCTTGTGAAACACCTCTTCAATATCTACACGAGCCCTCGTTAACATTTGTCTCTTGTGCCGCCTTTTGTAAAACAAACCCACCACTCTCCAACATGTGGATTTCTTCTACGGTCAAATTAGTGTCTTGTGCCACTGGCCATATTTGTGGAACCTTGGGCAATGTGTGATGAATGGAAGAACAAATGTTCCATGTATGGTCCACACTATCATTACAAAACCACATGAACTGACATCACATTCCATGTTGATTGCTAGCTTCTCCTCTTGAGCTAGACCACTCCATGATGCCCCAAAATGAAGGTGTAGGCACCCTATGTGACATATTTTTTATAGGTTTTTGGCATTTTCCCTCTCTAGCTCCCAACCATCATACATTGTGCATGGCTGCAAGCTGGAATCCTTCTTATAGCCCAAACGGTGTCATGAAGGACTATCTTCACCACCATTTCCTTCGAAAAATTTGGTGATACTGCCTTTGATTGGTCAGAAGGCAAAGGGTCCTCAAAGTTTAGTTTTCTTGTACCCTTTTTTCTAGGTATGTTTTCGGTCACATACTTAGGCCTGTGAGAGGTGTTGGCTTCCTCAGACTCCACTTTCCCATCAAACTTTCGTTTTCTTACTATAGTCACATTGTCCCCTAAAAAAACGGGATGTTTATGCGATTCAATTCCTCTTGCCACCTCCTCAACCATCCTTACCATTGCTCGAGGTGTGGGGCTAATTCCTTATTGTAGTCGACTTAAAATCTTCTTTGCACTGGGTCATGCACCATGGAACTTTCCACCAATGAATGCATGTTGTTTTGTGCTTTATAGTAGAGCATTGGCCAAATCACTGACACATGCATCGTACAAGTTGAGCATTGGCCAAATCACTGACACATGCATTGTACAAGGTGATAGATCCCTTGAATCCCTCCTCCCTGCCAACCAACTTGCATGCATTGGCTCTACCAAGTTTGTGGTTGGCATATGAGCAATGTCCTCCACCACTTGGACAAAAATACAGCACGAGAAGGTATGGAGCGTGAGAAAACAAATGCACCACACATCACATCCTACTATTATGAACTAGTATTACCCCAACAAAGTGCCGCCTCCAACGTGGATATCTAATATGCCACCAACTAAGCCAACAATCCACTGTTGGTATATTGCAATCCACAACTTTCCTTGAGGCCCACCAAGCCTGAATGAATAGATATTGCATTGTTGCATCATCTTCTGTGACTGCACATGTCCAGATGTGGTAGAAGCGTTTATGCTCATGTTGAAAAATCTTGTGCGTATACTGTGATGTGTGTATTTGGAGACTTTGTTCCCAATGAAATAAGCAAGATCTCTCCCTTCATTGCATTATGTTGTTTGGACCACCATTGAACATTGTGCGGATGGCCCTCCAATTGGCAGCTGCCTCGTCTGCCATGAATTCTCAAAAATCAGCACTTGGGTATCCACACTTCTCCATCACTTCATTTATTTTTGTCCAGAAAAGAACTTGTGCATCTATATCCTCTTCCTTCATCTCACATATTGCCAGAGTCATCAACTCTTGTACACCATGGAAACACAAGAAAGGAATGGGAGAGTAAGGAGAACTATGTTACTTAAGTTTGTGTTGTGACGGTAGAATCAAGTAAGAGAAACTACATTGGGTCATACACATGTGCTGCCATGGTGGTCCAATCATTAATTCGATGCACGTGGTTGAAGCATACCCAATTATTGTGTAGGTCCCCAGTGCCATTCCTTCACATACAATTCACTAGGTCAACCCCTGAAGCTGGCCTAGTTGTTGTTGATATTTTGAATATAAAGCACCTACTATCATTGTCAACGGCTTGCCCAAGAAATAGGCTACCATGGAAAAATCTATATGCACAACGTTGCTTTAACTTTAGAAGACGAGATTCCATTCCTTGATCACTCTCAATGGGTGTTGCACAGACCATGTGTTTGAACCTGCATGCACATTATATCGATCTTCATATGCATGGCTTTTGAATGATATTTTGGAATGTAATGTGGATGGAATAATATGTTACATGTTTCTCTGAATGAGTGGTTGGAGTTCCTCGAGCATCGTTGTCGAGAGTTTAGTGTCAGACATGGGGAAACCTTGCTCAAGAACCAAGGCACCCATCATTAGCCTTCTAGCCATAGTCATTTGCAGGTGTTGAGGTCCAGCTGCAGTAAAGTCTGTTACCATTTCCTCTACGGTCTTTTGCACCTCTTTAATATTAGCTCTACATGTGCCTCTTTGCACCTCATGGTTATGTGTGCCTTGATGAATAAATAGTCTTGGCATTGGGCTTGTTGGCATCACATAATACATTGCATACTTGCACTTGGAGAGTAGGATGGGGGGTTCTTACAATAGAAGCATCCAAGGCTTCCGAGACCATTAGCTGACATTCCAACAGTCGGTATGCTGGTATTGGGTTTACCTGCATGGCATGTATTGGGACTTGATTAGTGCGATTCACTTGCAATAGGGTACTAGAACCATGTCATGCGACTCTGCAATCATTTTAATGATAGTGGAGCGAATGAAGAATCTTGTACGTGTCCATGCCACCTTATTTGGGGAGCCAAAAATCGACCTGCCAATACAATCTCTATTGGGACACTCTAGCTCTCCGATACATTTGGTTCAACGAACAATACTGATGAATGCCATCAATGTTGACACGAACTTTGTCTAGCAATGGCCATCGTACTTTTGCTCCATACCCTCCATTGGACGCACATTGTCTACTATTGGTGGAAGCTCGTATGCCACATTGCCATCACAGAAAACTGGGATCTCCTCCATTCTCCCTATAGCACTCGTATTTTGAACCAAATGACGTGACTTGGTGTCAGCCCCTCGAATATATTATGTACTCAACCACACTTACAACATAAGAGATTGTCACATCCTCTCCTCTTCCACATCAAACATGATAGGGATGGTTTTGTTTTTCTTAATGTCCAAGGGGGGTGGTGAGGCTTCCATGGTGATTGTTGTTTTCTCAATGTTGCAAGGGCTTTAGGTGAGGTTTATGGTGGGGGAAGGCTACAATGTAGGCCCATTTCCTTGTTTGATAAGATAGTCTTGCGAGACCAAGGTATCTAGACATATACCTGGATAGTCTCATGGTCATTGTTACAATGGATCAACGTGCTTTGTATTCAACCATTTGCATGGGTGATAGCAAGAACATGGTAGCCATTGCCATTACAGATGTTTTCCTTCTTCAACATCAGGAACCGACTACTCGTGTAATGCATAATAGGTTTGGTAGAGAGGGACAATACATATATGCGGACCTCGCTATTTGGTGTAGCATTGGATGTTGGATCCATTTCCAAAGCTATCTACACATGTATAGATAATCATGTTAGATATGGGTGTCATTGAAAGACTTAGTGTGGGGGTGTATGTCATATACAAAAGAGATATATATATATATATATATATAAAGTGTGTGCATGAGAGAGAGAGATATATATATATATATATATATATATAGAGTGTGTGTGTGTGTGTGTGTGTGTGTGCATGAGAGAGAGAGAGAGAGAGAGAGAGAGCACCAAGAGGGAGCCAGGGAGAGAGACCAGGGGGTGATGGATAGAGTGAGGGGGAGGAGGGGAGAGAGAGAGAGAGAGAGAGAGAGAGAGAGAGAGAGAGAAGGAGACATGTGCCGTACGAAGAGAGAGATGTGAGAGGGGGGGTGCTAGTCATATTTTTCTACACCAAATATTGGGCCATCGGCGAACCCTTCTTTGGTAACAAAATGATCCCAGCCCACATGCACTCTCTCTCATCAGCCATCCTGGCCCACATGCACTCTCTCTCTCATACCCTGCACCCTAAACCCAAATAACTAAGATGCAGGTGCCGACAACCCCTTTCTCAGCAAGTAGAACAATCCTAATCCACATGCACTTGCACTCTCTCTTCATTCCCTCCAAAAAAAATCCCATACAACTAAGGTATTAATGTACAATCATATAAATTGATTAATTAGTATTACTATACTAACACATTGATTTATATGAAATGATTAATATTAATATATAAATTAATAAACAAGTTAAGTAATATTAATATGCAAATGGTTCACTTCATACTAATTGATTACTATAATAACTAATTTATCAATAAACTAGTTGATATACCTAAACTAAAAAACAAGCTAAGTATTATCAATTAAGAAATTAATTAATAAGTTAATTGATATAATTTGATCAATACAATAATTAATTAATCAATTTAAAAAATTGATACCATCTTCATGAATAATATTTGATTTAAATTAAATAATTAATACTTTAATTAAATATTAATATCGATTAATTTATTAATAAATAGTTTTAATTACTAAATAACTATGTGATAAAATTATTTAATATTTTTTACTAAACTAAAAATATAACATTAAAAGTAATCGTTACTACTTGAATTAAATATATTTATTAATTATTAATAACTAGTTTATAACTAATTAAATATATTTAAGTAATTTATAATTAATAAATAAAAAATAAATTATTAATTATTAGTTATTAATTTCAAATAATTATTTATTGATTTTAAGTAACTAGTTATTGGTTATTACTAATTGGTTTTTAGTTATTAGCTATTAATTTTAAGCAATTAGTTATTAATTTCAACTAATTGATCAATATGTAATTTTATTGGCTAAGTAATTGACTTAATAGCTATTAAAAAATAGTTATTTATTTAAATATTAATTTTAATAAACCAATTATTTAACTAATTAACTAATATAAAATCTAATTTTATTTGGTAATTAATAATTGATTTCTTAATTGGTTAGATCATTATTGAATTAGTTACTTGGTTTTTAATTAGATAATTAATTATTAATTGGTTATGAATAAATAAATTAATTAATTAGTTGTTCAAAAAAACTATTACTTAATTTTTATTAGTTATTAATTAATCATTAGATTGATTAGTAAGTGGATTTTATTAATAATTATTTAAATACTAAATAGGTAATTTGTTGATTTAGTTAATAGTTAATTTTGTTCTCTTATTATTTAACTCAATAGTTATTAAACTAATTAGTTACCTAATTACTATTAAATAGTAATTACTATTAATAATTACAATTACTGAATTACCAATTAATAGTAATTATTATTAGTTAATTAAATAATTTTAATTACTATTAGTAGAATAATAAGTACTAATTTATTTTATTAAATGACTACTAATTACCTAATTAATTAATAAGTTAATAGTTAATTTGGTTCGCTTATTATTTGATTGAATAGTTATTTACTATAATTAATTAATTTAATAACTCAACTAATGATTAGGTTAATTAGTTAGATTAATTAGTAATTAATTAATGAACTAACTAATTACTATTAAATAGTAAATAACTAGTTAATTAGTAAATTTATTAAATTTAATAATTACTAATTAATAGTAATTGCTATTAGTAACTACTATTAGTTATTTAACAAATTAATAATTACTTGATTAACTATTCATTGTAGAGTAATTACTATTAATTAATTTCTCAATTTAGGAGAAGAAAAAGTGTTTTTTTCTTTTTAAAATGTGTTTATATACATGTGTGAAGAGAGAGAGAGAGAGAGAGAGAGAGAGAGAGAGAGAACGCGGGCATGGGCAAACGTGGGGGCGGGCAAGCGAGCGGGCGCGGATAGGTCAGTCCAGTGCCAGGAAGGCCCCTTCCCCCCCCCCCCCCCCCAAATATCATACCTATTATATTAACATTTACTTATCCTACTGTCATTATATTAGAAAAAATGGTAGCCAAATAGATTGTCCAAACCTTGTAGCATGAATAAAAAGATAGGGTGACTTTATTTCTAAAGAGCTATTACAATTTTCTCTTTGAAGGATATCCAAGATGTGGGGGAGTGAGAGAAAGGGTGATGAGAGAGAGGACATGTGATATGTGTAAATTTTTCTCGCCAGAAAGGGATCGCTGGTAGCCCCTTATTGGACATAAATTTTTTTTGGCGAGCCATTCTTGGCAAGGGTAACTTTTCGCCCAACTAGATTTGTGGGTTTTCTTCACCCAATAAGGGGTTATTGGCGACCCCTTTTTGGCGAAAAAACAAACCACAATTCTAGGAATATACAGCATGGGAATAAGAGAGAGCAACAGAGTGTGGTTTTTCTTTTTGCCCAAGAAGGTGCTGTTAACGGCTATCCCTTCTTAGTAGAAAAAAATCCTACATGTCCAAGAATGCATGGGGAGAAGAGAGAGTAACAAAGTGATGGGAGAGGGATGTGAGAGAGAGACAACATGAAGAAAGCAATGTTTGAACGAGTGTGTATAAGCTTCTACTTTGTATGACTATCTCATTTTATGCTTCTAGGAGTGTAAAGATCTACTATTTAGAAAATTATCTCTCTCTCTCTTTTGCTCGTAAAGTTAATTAAGTAAATATTTGTTAATTAGTTGAGAAAATGGGGGAAGAGAGAGAAAGGGTGATGAGAGAGAGGGCATGTGATATGTATAATTTTTTCTCACGAGAAAGGGGTTGCCGAACAGTCCCTTACTGAACAATTTTTTTTTTCTGGCGACCCATTCCTTGTGAGAGTAACTTTTCACCCAGTTGGATTTGTGGGTTTTCTTTGCCCAATAAGAGGCTGCCGACGACCCCTTTTGGCAAAAAAACAAACCACAATTTTGAGAATAGACAACATGGGAAGAAGAGAAAGCAACGCAACATTTTTTTTTCACCCAAGAGCGGGAAAAAAACCTGTATCCTATTGGTCTCTATTCTCCCCATGCAGTATATTCTCGTAAAATTGTGGTTTGTTTTTTCGCCAAAAGGGGTCGCCAACAGCCCCTTATTGGGCGAAAATAAAACCACAAATCTAGTTGCGCCAAAATTTACTCTCTCCAAGAATGGGTCGCATCGAAAAAAAAAAACTGATAAGGGGCTGTTGGCGACTCCTTTTTTATGAGAAAAAATTACACATATCACATGCTCTCTCTCTTTCCCTCTCTCTTTCATCACTCTTTCTTCTCTCTCCCCCTATTTCCCCTCTCCTTCACTTGTAAAAGGACCCATCCCCTCCCTTTTCACATTGCAAATCGTTCCACTCTCGATATGTGACTCTCTCTCTCTCTCTCTCTATCCCTCCCTCACTCTCTCTCCTTTGTCTTTAAAAGGACCCCCCTCCTCTTATAATTCAAGTTGTTGTTTTTTGTCCCCTACTCTTAGCATGGTTCTGTCTCTCTCACACCTCTCTCTAACATAGTCACACATACTCTATCTCACTGTTCTATCTCAGGCTTTTCCCCTCTCACTCTCACTCTCACTCCCTCTCCCTCACACACACACACTCTCTCTCTCTCTCTCTCTCTCTCTCTCTCTCTCTTAATCTATCCCCACCTTCCTCCCCCCTCTCTCTGTCTCTCTCCCTCTCCCTCCCTCTCCCTCTCTCTCCTTGTCTTTCCCTCTCACTCACACTCTCTCTTTATCTCTTACTCTCTTATCCCAATGTCATCTCTCTCTCTCTCTCTCTCTCTCTCTCTCTCTCTCTCTCTCTCTCTCTCTCTCTCTCTCTCTCTCTCTCTCTCTCTCTCTCTCTCTCTCTCTCTCTCTCTCTCTCTCTCTCTCTCTCTCTCTCTCTCTCTCTCTCTCAATTGGTATTTCATTGGCAAGAAATTGAGGAAGCAATATATCTGAAGTAACCCTAAGCCCCTCTATCATGGCCAATCTGATTTCAAAATACAAGATCATGTCACCCTTTTATGAGGGCGAAGAAAGGATTGCACAAGGTTTAATTTGACAAATGTTCCCCTCATGGAGTAGCTTGCTCCCTGGAGGACGAGTGGGAGTTCTTATCACCATCGTGTATCAGAGGGGTGTGAAGGCCCATGGCAAACACAATACTGAGATTGACATTGAGGAAAACACAATTGTGCAATGGCCAATTGAACAGATGGTAAGCATCTCCTCTCTTGATTTTTGTTACGACTGCTCTATCTTCCCCTCTTACCCTATTTTGGATCATTATTTGCAAGAAAGAGAGTGACGATCGAACGAGTCTCTCGAGAACTCTAACTTGCCTCCACGATCTACATCAAGACAATATGCTATTGTCACTGGCAACATGTAATCACAAGGGGGGAGTCACCCTCTAAGAGCAAGATGGAGAGCAACACAAACACGATCATTGAATTTCGCCGAGCTATAGGCAACCATTGCAATTGCATGTGGGAAAGGAGTGGCATTAGAAGAAGGTGGGCACACTTTGATGACACATGCAAGGAAGGGCAAGAGAAAGCTTGTACTATTAGAGAGTGATAATGACGAGGAAAGTGATGACCATAAAAGCATCGAGTCCTTTAGTGCATAGCAAGGTCGTGGCCATACGCATACCAAGAAGAATCGAATGCAAAGAAACGAAAAGAAGCACATGACAGATGCTAGTGAAATGACTGGCGAGACCGCTCTCATAGTCACTTGCGATAAACGTATTGTGCAAGCATGCATAGAAGACTAGTTGGAAACATTGACGGCGATGAGTGCTTGTAAGAGATGGCAGCATGATTTAGATTATGTTTTTTATTTCTTTATGTTGATTGGACTTATTTAGATGTAGACATCCATCCCTTTGCCACCCATCCCATTATATCATTTGGTTTCCATGCCTACAATTAGACAAGTCACATTGAGGTACAAGCAACTCTCAGAAACCCTTTTTAGCAATAGGTACGTGAGAGGGATGGTTATATTCATAGTATTATTAGAGAATCCAAGACACTAGTGCAAGGAGGTTGATGATATGATTAGAAATGAGTGGGACCCCCATTGGCTAAAGAAGCATAAGGACTTTGAGGCAAAAATTAGCGGCACCAATTGGGTCTTATTGTCAAATTGCATGTTTTATGTTTGGGACAATAACCATCAGCTCACGACATGGATGAATGAGATATGCACATGTGAGTGACCCTAAACCGTCGGACCTTAACATTCTGTAATGTGTTTATTGCTTATGTCGTTAACATAATTGACTATTTGCAACAACCTTTCCAGATAACGCGAGGTAACATGTGCGTGTTGATTGTCGCCTTGTGAAAGTGACAAGTGTGGCAGGGGGAGATCTTGTCAACTTTTTCTCGTATAAACAGGTATGCAATGGACCATATTCATGAGATCCTAATATAGAATGTACAGAGGCTGGCACAAAAGGGGGTGGTCCAAACCTTGTTTATGAAGCAAGGATGCTAGGGTAGGCTAACCACGGAACTATTTTTGACAAGCTAAGTGATGAGGCAAAGGCATGGGTGCAAGCGCATAGAAAGTCGACACCCATTCCCGCATGGTACAAGGCACCATTGATTGCATTTGCCCACATTGTATGGAAGGTAGGTAGCTCTTCAAGATATCTTAACAATGTTTATGCAAGGATACTAGGGTAGGCTGACCACACAACTATTTTTTACAAGCTAACTGATGAGGCAAAGGCATGGGCGCAAGCACATAGAAAGTCAGCGCCCATGGGTAGGTTGACCATGCAACTATTTTTGACAAGCTAATTGATGAGGCAAAGGCATGGGTGCAAGCACATAGAAAGTCGGCGCCCATATCATAAGCTATCTTAACAATGGTTTTCCTGATGCATTTTTTACTAATCTAATAATATTATCCCTAATTACCAAAGTGCAGGACGAGTATGATATGATAGTGCAACCAATTGAACATAAATGGACACAGCTCTTTTTGACTCTTTGGAACTAAGTGGGGCGAGGCGCACTATAGTGTCAATGAAAAACTCGTCAAGAAAACTTGATGTTTGCTAAGAGTTGCAGACCCCAGCCTCAACCCTCGAAGAGAAGTAGTATCAGTAAGTTCCTACCTCTTTGTACTTGCCATGGCATGCCTGAATGTAGGTTATTCTTGTTCGTCTAAATTATGTGCATCATAAGTTTGACAAATTGGTATTAAATGACATAACTTTGATTCGAGTAGATGGAAATGCACCATTTCGAAGTTGGGTAAGACAAGAGACCTTTTGGGCTATGTTGTAAGATGGCGGAAAGAGATTGCCTTTGAGTTGGGAGGACTACTATAACATTCGAGTGGAATATATTTTATTCTTTCAATACACCTAGGAGATAACAAGAAAACATAGAGAGCAAATGTTTCGCATTGTCTTCCATGATTTCAAGCCAGACGAAGATATTGGTGCGCAGATCGGACGCAGGTAGCTCACGTAGTGAATTCCCAAAGGTCCCCAAGAACAAAATACTCTACTTTTTAGCACAAAGACCAATGTAAAAGCAAGCACGACATGAGACAAGAGACAAATTGGGTTGAATCTCCCCCATGCCTTGTGTGAGTGCTTCACAAAGCATGTATTTAATGTATATTTCCAATCTTTATGCTCAAAAATAGCCCAATTACAAAAATATACAAGCTTTTAGCTTTTGAGTTTGCTTTCTACCAAAAATAGGAAAATAAAGCTAATGGACGGTGCCCAAAGAGTCTGGCACGCCCAATCTCAATGTCCAAATAAAAATAACATATCCAGGCGCATAAGCGCATACAAAATAATAATAAATAGTCGATGTCTCTATAGACATAATCAAAATATAGGCGTGGCGCCTATCAAAATATAGTCCAAAGATCAGAAAACTCGCTAGACTCCAATGCTTTCCTCCGCCACTGCTGCTATCTCTACACATCAACTGAAGCATTCACAATCGTTAGTAAAATAACACAATTAAACCGACAAAAGTGAATACCTAGCAGTCTTCAGCTACATAAATAAATAAACTGGTTAGAAATAAATCCTAACCTTAATTTATTACGAGTGCGCACTCTAAACTCATAAACGTTTATTAATTTAATATGCATTTTGCGGAATCACCCGCTATGGAATCACCCATGTACACACTAAATTAATGAAACGCCCGAAAAGGACAGGCGTCCCCATCAACTTCTCGCACAAAGAATCCTCTTTGTGTATGAGCCCCGGTCATCTAAGTTTACGGAATCCACCGTAAAACCTCACGGAATCCACCGTGGAATATGCCTCCTGGCATCATACCCCCGGGGTGGGATAGCAATTGACCTCAATTGCTATTAGCTCAATGTGGAGCTAACAGAGTGGGGAAAGCATTTAGGTCTCTAGCGTGCATCCATTGTGCTTCTTCTACAGGATGGTTCTTAAATTTCACGAGATATCTAGAGTACCTTCGGCCAGTTCTAGTGGTCATGTAGTCAGTGTCTATGATGGCTTCTGGTTCAAGGATTTCAGTCTCTTCTTGTAATAAAGGTGGGTTTTCATAGACAGGGTGGATAGGTAATTGTCCTCTAAATGGTCTCAATAAACTAATATGAAAGGTATTATGAATTTTCCAATGAGATGGCAGTTCTAACTTGAATGCATTGTCATTAATCTTATGAATGATTCTAAATGGTCCGTAGAATCTAGGGGCTAATTTGACAACTGGATGTCTATCTACACTTTGCAGTCTACGCTTTTCTATTCTAAGCCAAACATAATCATCAACTTTGAAATTCATGGCTTGTCTTTTCTTGTTGGCTTGTTTGGTATATGATTGTTGGGCTTTAGCAATCATATCCTTGACCTCATCAAAAATAGTATTATGCATAACAGCAATATCATCGGCACTTTGTATTCTATTAGACAAAGAAGCAACAGGTGTAGATAATCTATATCCATAAATAACTTCAAAAGCTGCTTTCTTTGTAGATGTGTGCGGTGTATTGTTATATGCAAACTGTAATAAATGTAAATGAGTATCCCATGTCTGAGGTTTAGAGATAGTGTATGCACGTAAAAGATCTAAAATAGTGCTATTTGTGGCTTCTGTTTGTCCATTTGTTTCTGGATGAAATGCAGATGAGAAATCAATCTTTGTGCCTAGATTTGCAAACAGTGTAATCCAAAAATTATTACAAAATCTAGAATCTCTATCTGAAATAATCACTTTCGGCAATCCATGGTTAGTAAAAACAGTTTTCAAAAATAACTGTGCTGCTTGTGATGCTGTTAAAGTTTTCTTACATGCAATGAAATATGCTTGCTTACTAAATCTATCTACAATTGTCCAAATCATGTCATGGTTAGATTTAGTATTTGGTAAACCAGTAATGAAATCCATAGATATATGTTCCCAAGGTTTAGATGGAATAGATAAAGGCATTAATAATCCATACTGTTTACCATGATGTCTTTTTATTCTTTGACAAATCAAACATTCAGAAACAAAATTAGACACATCTGCATCCATATGCGGCCAATAAAAATCTTCAGTTAACATGCGTAATGTAGAAATGATACCTCTATGACCTTGATATGGGGGACAATGAATTTCATTCAAAACAAAAGATCGGAATGGAATAGTAACACACAGTCTCTTTTCAAAGAACATGAATCCATCATTATATGACAATGAATCAACAGGAATGAAATTATTTTGAACTAATTTTTGCCAATCAGAATGAAAAGTAATATCCTGGTGATATGTGTCTTTCATAGCAATCAAAGAATCAAAAGATATGATAGAAATGTTATGAATTGCAGGTCTTCTACTTAATGCATCAGCAACTACATTTTCTTTTCCAGGTTGGTATTGAATGATAGGATGGAAACTTTGAATGAATGAAGCCCATTTGATATGACGGTCAGAAATTTGGGGTTGGCTAAGTAGATGTCTAATGCTTTGCTGATCGGTCTTTATCATGAATTCTGAACCCATTAAATAATGCTTCCATTGTTTCAATGCTTGAACAACTGCTAAAAGTTCCTTGTCATAAGTGGAATATTTGAGCTCAGAGGGTTTCAGCTTAGAACTAGAATATGCTATTGGATGGTTATCTTGCATTAGCACGGCTCCTATTCCTGATCCGCTAGCATCAGTCACAACTAAAAAGAATGGTCTATTAAAGTCAGGCAATTGTAGAACAGGGGCATTGGTCAATGCACGTTTAAGTAAATCAAAGGATTTCTGCTGGTTTTCAGTCCATTGATAAACAATGCCTTTCTTAAGAAGTTTGGTCAATGGTAAAGCAAGTAATGAGAAATTACGTACAAACTTCCTATAGAAACTAGCAAGACCAAGGAATGAGCGTAATTCATGTACATTTTTAGGAATAGGCCAATGCAATATTGCGTCAATTTTCTTAGGATCAACTTTTATTCCTTCTTCTGATACAATATGACCTAGATATTCTATTTCTGTCTTAAAGAATTCACTCTTGTTAGGATTTGCAAACAATTGATTTTCTTTCAGTAATTGAAAAACTAATGATAAATGCTCATAATGCTCTTTTTCACTTTGACTGAACACTAAAATATCATCAAAGAAAACAATCACACAATACT
Organism: Lygodium microphyllum; assembly: GCF_053477565.2. Lineage (NCBI taxonomy): Eukaryota > Viridiplantae > Streptophyta > Polypodiopsida > Schizaeales > Lygodiaceae > Lygodium > Lygodium microphyllum. Next base: position 89,919,722 of record NC_141148.1, on the reverse strand, counting down.
GATATTTTAGAAAAATACGATTCATCATTCTACTGAAAGTAGCAGGTGCATTAGTTAATCCGAATGGCATAACTAAGAATTCGTAATGGCCAAACTGTGTCCTGAATGCAGTCTTAAATATGTCGGATCTATCTAACCTCACCTGATGATATCCAGACTTAAGGTCAATTTTACTAAATATAGAAGATCCTTGCAGTTTATCCATAAGGTCGTCAACTCTAGGTATAGGATACCTATTCTTTACAGTGATCTTGTTTAATGCTCGGTAGTCAATACACATCCGATAAGTATTATTCTTTTTCTTGACTAAGAGCACAGGTGCACCAAATGGGGAACTGCTAGGTCGAATTAAACCTCTATTTAGTAATTCTTCTACTTGAGTCTGGATTTCTTTTTGCTCTATTTGATTATGCCTATATGGGGCTTTGCAAGGTGGTTGTGTGCCAGGTATTAGGTCAATCTTATGGTCTTCTGGACGTGATGGTGGTAAACCTGGTGGTAAGTCTTCTGCAAAACAGTCCTTAAAATATGCAAGAAATTCCTTATGCCTAGGGTGCATATGAGTTTCTTTTGCGTGCAATTCATTCACCCAAATGAGATATGATTTAGTATTCTTGCGTAGTGCACGTTTTGCTTGAGTATGCGAAAGCAGTGGAAACATATGAGATGCATGCATACCAAATAATGTAATAGATTTTCCTTGAAAATTTATATTCATTGTGTGTGTGGAATAATCTATATTGGGATTATGTTGGTGTCTCCATGGCATTCCTAGAATAATGTCGCTAGACTGTAATGGGACAACTAAGAAATTTCTTCTTTCAATATATGGACCAATTTGAATTTCTAAATTTTGAACTTCTTGTGTGCCATTGTACCTAGTGCCTAAAAATGCAGCTTTTATGCGATAATGCGTAGGTACTGTATGCAATTTCAATTCCTTTACCAATTTTGCTGAAATAAAGTCATGCGTACTACCGTCATCATGCAATACAGTTCTTTCTTTTCCATGCACCATACATTTCATAGTCAACAATGAATGTAAAGTAGGCATACCTGGTAAAGTGTCGGAAGTAGTAGTAGGATCATCTTCTTCTTCAGTGAAGTCCGGCATATCCTCATGTTCGTCCTCGTCCATAGCTCCAAGGTAGTTGATATGTGCCGATGGCTTCTTTGAATGACAATTTGCTGCGAGATGGCCTGGCTGGTGACACTTGTAACATACGATGGGCTTGGCTTTGGTCACATTATTTGCAATGGCTGGGAGTCTGGGTATATTTGGATTTGCTTGTTGGATAGGCTTAGGATTTGGATTGACAGTGGATGGTAATGCAGGTGGTTTAGGCCAATTCTTGCGGAAAGATGGTGATGAAAAACGACCTGGATTAAACCTTCTGAAAATGGAATTGAATTGTTTAGATCCAAAATTACCGTTTGCTTGGAAAGGCTGTGGTCGTCGATCTCTTCCACGTAACTTATCTTCAGTGTCGTGAGCTAAGGAGATGGCATCTTCAAGGGTAGCAGGCTTGAACATATTCACCTCAGCGTAGTAATGTCCAAGAAGTCCAGACATGTACTTCCGCTTATGTGTCGTCTCTGGTACGTCTTCAAGCATGCGTAGCTGTAGGAGTGCATTCCAAAAACGCTCTGTATACTGTGGAATAGGCTCACGGTCGCGTTGTTGAAGTAAATCCCATTGCTTGATTGCCTTCTCATGAAATTGCGGTGGTAGGAAATTTTGCATGAACTTCTTTTTAAAATCTTCCCATGTAGCAGGACATTCTATGCTCTTGCGGACGACAGTCCACCAAAGTGATGCTCTATCTATCAGATGATTAGTAACACACTTGATTTTATCTTTCTCAAGATAAGTTTCCTCATGGAAATAGTCATCAAACTGGCTAATGAATGATAAAACAGTCTTTCCTTCTCTTATGCCATTGAAAGTGCGAAACTTGAAACTTCGTTTACTTATCTTGGATTCCTTGCGAATGGTTTGTGCTTCAAGAGTGGCGTCGATGGTACGGCGTATCAAATCTTCAGCTTGAGGTTCTTCTTTATCAGTGGACGCTCCTTGTAGCTTTGTCAATTGCGCTTGCAAGGCTTGCCTAGCTCTTCGCTCTTCGTCTAATTGCAACATGATAAGATCCAGCTTTTGCTCCATGGTAGGCTCGGGTAGGTCGTCTTCAGCCATAGGATCATCCATATGTGGGGTAGTCATCCTGTAAAACTCAACAAACCTTTCTCACTCAAAATCAGTTAGCGGGATGAGCGTAGCTCAAATTTGGGGTTACAAGGCTATGTATTTTTGGGTATTTTCTTCTTCAATTTTCAGAAATTCTGAAATATTTCTGTCTCTGTTTGCTGAAAGTACTTCAACGAACTTGCAGATAGGTAAAACAGCTTGCTGCGAACAACTTTCCAGTTCAGAGTTTTTGCAAACGAACAAGTCTTCTATGAGTTTCGAGCGTTAGTCAGTTCTGATTTAGTCTGACTTGCAGAGTTGCAGACTTATGTGACTTGCAGAGTTCCAGACTTGCAGAACTTATTCGACTTACGAGACTTGAAGAACTTGATCAGAAAATACTTGCAGAACTTGACTTCTGTGGTGTGACCTGGAGTTTATAGCTTGCAGAGGTGACTTGCCTTAGATGACTTAGGGGAGTAAGTAGCTTAGTGCTTCTCAGGAAGCGTCGCGTTTTTTAGGACAAGAGGATGTCCACGGCGGAATTCGCGGCCTTCAGAACAGCCCGCCGTCACGATTTGATTCGTTTTTTTATAGGCTTTAAGTCAATTAACTAAGCCTTTGAAACTTTGAGGTTTAAGCTTATTTAGCTATGGAAGATATGAGCTTATCTCTGATTGTCCACGACTTGATGAAGGAATTGAAGAAGTGGTCCTCCGCTGACAGAGAGTGGTCCTTCGCGATCTGAGAGTGGAAACAGGGGTTCTTGATTGCCAGAAGTCTGCCTGTATCGACGGTTCGCGACGAGATTGACTGTAGAGGCCGTTTGTTCCTGGAGCTCCGTCTTCGCCCGAGATTGGTAGCGATTGGAAGCCCTTGATCTCTGCTCCGCTCTGATACCACTGGTGCGCAGATCGGACGCAGGTAGCTCACGTAGTGAATTCCCAAAGGTCCCCAAGAACAAAATACTCTACTTTTTAGCACAAAGACCAATGTAAAAGCAAGCACGACATGAGACAAGAGACAAATTGGGTTGAATCTCCCCCATGCCTTGTGTGAGCGCTTCACAAAGCATGTATTTAATGTATATTTCCAATCTTTATGCTCAAAAATAGCCCAATTACAAAAATATACAAGCTTTTAGCTTTTGAGTTTGCTTTCTACCAAAAATAGGAAAATAAAGCTAATGGACGGTGCCCAAAGAGTCTGGCACGCCCAATCTCAATGTCCAAATAAAAATAACATATCCAGGCGCATAAGCGCATACAAAATAATAATAAATAGTCGATGTCTCTATAGACATAATCAAAATATAGGCGTGGCGCCTATCAAAATATAGTCCAAAGATCAGAAAACTCGCTAGACTCCAATGCTTTCCTCCGCCACTGCTGCTATCTCTACACATCAACTGAAGCATTCACAATCGTTAGTAAAATAACACAATTAAACCGACAAAAGTGAATACCTAGCAGTCTTCAGCTACATAAATAAATCAACTGGTTAGAAATAAATCCTAACCTTAATTTATTACGAGTGCGCACTCTAAACTCATAAACGTTTATTAATTTAATATGCATTTTGCGGAATCACCCGCTATGGAATCACCCATGTACACACTAAATTAATGAAACGCCCGAAAAGGACAGGCGTCCCCATCAACTTCTCGCACAAAGAATCCTCTTTGTGTATGAGCCCCGGTCATCTAAGTTTACGGAATCCACCGTAAAACCTCACGGAATCCACCGTGGAATATGCCTCCTGGCATCAGATATAGAGTCACAGAAGTCAACGAAGTTGGCAGCATGGAGGCTTCTATACAGGTAGTTCGCAATATCCTTATTTAGTAGAATGTTTGCAATGCTACCTTGCCAATCCATTCGGAAATTGTAATGGTGACTTTGCAAGTCAGGTTCATGAGCATAGAGAGGAGGGCTATATAAACTTTGCTAGGAGAGTGAGAGGACTCGGTAAACATGCAAGAGGTTCAGTGCATGTATGAGGATTGCGAGATAGAGCAAGAGTGGGACAAGGAGGAGGTATATCGAAGATGCCCTATTTTCCTCAAGTATTTAGAAGGTGAATACCCCTCCAATGAGAAAAGTTTATAAAAAAATACTCAAGGAAAAAACAAACACAAGAGACACAAGGATCTAGAGGCATGGTAAGTGAAATGAGTTGCATTCTTAGGAGTATATTGCACTTTGTTGTCTCTTAATGAAGAGACTATGATGGGTTTAGAGGAAACTGATACTAGTAGTGTGGTTATTGTAAAAAGAAAATAGAAGAGCAAGCACACATCCAATATTGTTGAAGAGAGGCCAAGCAAATATCGGCCCTCATCACCAATTAATTTGGTTTCTCCACATCTAAAAGGTTTGACCTTTTGAAGTACTATAGCTAAGACATACCTTGTGTCCCTCCAATGAAAATATTTCCTTGAATATGAATCATAGCCACCAAACCATGTAGGCCCCTTCGTTGATACCACTGAAGAGTAGATCACAATGGAAGGCATCACCGAGGAGGTCTGCAACATTGGCATGGATAGAAGGATACAACAAGTTCTTCTAGATATTGCAATGGAGAGTGTCACCTTACACACCGCTATAGAGAGATGCACGACAATGATGAGAACTAGTGAGGCATCACATCGAATTGACACACGTATTATAGAGCACAAAGATGGTAAGCTTGATTTTGTACAAAACTCATGATGTGAAGGCACGTAATTTTTGTTCATCACCAAAGTAACATCAAGAATACTTTTTAACGTGTAGAGGGTGGAAGAACTAAGTGTCTTGGATTTGAGGTCACATTGGATGTGGCGCATGCACAGAGAAGTAAAGAAACGATGCTCGTGAATTCCACACATGTCATGATTGGATGAAATCAGAGCTTTTAAATATTCTATCATTATATGATGTTAATAGTGATATGTATCCCTGTGTAGGGAAGGAAAGAATGTAAGAACATGGACTAGCCATGCTAGGGGACATGGCAACTACTGATAAACAAGCATGACTTGTGTTTTTATTTTTCCCACAATACAATCTCAATAAGAATGGCATGTGTTTTTGCAAAGGGAAATACAATTTTTGATTTTCAACCTATAATGCTGAAGGATGTGCCAACCACATACACTAGTGAACTAACGTGTCTCAATAATACTATCTACAATAACATTTTGAATGAAAAATATGTTTCTAATTATGAATTTATCACGCAAAGAGAGGGCCGTACTGAAAGTCACGTGGAAGCCCCCTTGCAAGACATCGTCTCCCATGAAGTTACAATGGTGCAAGATGTTCCAACCACAAATGCAGGTAAACAAACATGTAAGAAGAATATTATCTATTGTTAACATTCAGTAACAAGAATATGTTACTAATCGAGGAGTCAATGTGCAGATGTTCACAACATTGAAAGCCCCATGGAAGACCCTTTGAAAGTCACTGTCTCCCATGTTGCTATGATGGCGAAGGTGGAGTGGCGTACTTTGTTTTGTGTGACCCATTTGAGATCGTGCATGCATTGCAAAATGATCAGCCAAGTGAGGCATTCTCTCGATTGGTAGAGGCATTGGAGGAGGTCAACCAAAACAAGATGGTCGAGGTTGACGAAGAAACCATAAACACAACATGCGATATCACGGTGATTTATCTCTGTGAAGATAGTGTCGTGCATGGATTGTGGGATGGAATTCCGTCATTGAACTCCCATACTGAGGCAGAGTTAGTTGATGCCATGTATTTGACTAATCGTGTTCTCAAGGATGCAAGGATGTTACTTTTCCTTACCACAACACACTCCATGGTAGAGCTTGTCGAGCAGGTTGTGGAGGATGGACACCGATGGGGATGGAGTTAGGGCAGAAGTGTTGGGCCTTACGCATGGCACAGGTTGTTCATTGCAAGATGCCTGTATGTGTCATTGGAGGTAGAGAGGCAAGAGTTTTAAAGTCATGATATGGTCATGCTGGATAATGTTTATGTATCACACGTGTTGGCTCCGTTTAGTGAGTACAATTACTAAAATTAGTATTTCAAGCTTTAAATGCAGGTACATGTGCTATATATTCTAGCGTATATGCATTCAGATATCACTTACAATGGAATCATCCCTCCAAAGTTCACAGAAGATGACATTATTGCGAATAAAAGAAGGGGACACCATTTCAGATTGCAATGCAAGATGTAGTGACTTTGCATCGGTAGCGCTAAATTCCAATAGATATATTGCATGTTTGTATCACTTCATTGAAGATGGAAGATATTTAAGAGCAAAGGTAACATGTTTACATAAACTTGTACAATATCCGATTGTAATGTAGTGTTCTTTTTCGTCATACCAATACATGGGTGCTCACCCTTCTACATGTGCATGTACAACTACCTCCCACAACCCGAAAATTAATCGTGTTCGATATGAATAAGGTGCTTCTACATAGGTGGCCAAAGCAAAAGGGATTGTTAGCAGTGAAGACCCTAGAAGTGGGTAGGTGGGTGATTTTGCGGCCATGGCTTTGCTAGGTTTTTGAAGGAAATATCTACTTTGTTTTACATTGCTATCTGGAGCTCCATGAAGGAAGACAACTTAAGTGAGCTACTCCAATTAGTTAGAAGTGAATGTGTGAAGTTGTCAAAGCAAACACCAACCTTTGTATTCCAATATGGACAAGGAAAGTGCAGAGCAACTCCCACAACAACTTTTGCCAGAAGGGGTTGCACCAAGCCCCTTTTCATGAAATGTTTTGATGACATTGATTGGCCGCACAACAATGCTATTTGTGGATGATAGCATGGAGAAGATGCGGATGAACCTACCTAATGCCTTTATATGCCAACCCGCATTTGAGGGAAACCCCATGGACACTATCCTTCTAGAGCACATGCTTCCCTACTTGACCAAGCTATCGTGCTTCCATGGTTTAATCCTAGACATTGTTAGGGATCACCAATTCCACCCCCTAGCAATGGAACTCAATTATATTTGACGTGCATGATGAATATGTACTTTCAAAACTATTAGATTCTATTTATTTACAAGCGTAATAAAACAAGGATTAGAGGGAAGAGGAAAAAGAGAGAGGAATGTGCAAGTGAAGGATATTGTGTATAGGCATTCGCTCAATTGCAATACTACAAGATGTGTAAACAAAGCACGTGCAAAATATCTAGGGAAGGGTGGAGTGTAGAAACATGCATGCATGCGAATGTATATGTGCAAAGTGGATTGAGTAACAATGAGGTAATATTGTTGTCTTGATATTAACTATTTAAACAAAGTGGAAAACAATAGATATTGCACGCTATTGTAGTGAGTGTAACAAACTATTTGATACCCTATCCTCTTGTAGTAAGTCCACACAATAATACTCGATTGAAAGTAGCAAAAACATGTACGATGTAGTTTTACTTATGTATGCACAATGAAGTGATATATCAAGATATAATATCAAATCATGCAAATAAAAGTGAGAGGTACGTGAATGTATACATGCATGTGGGATAACAATGTGATATTCTTTTTGTCTTGATATTAATAGCTAAAAGTGTCTAAGACACTTTACCTCATGCAAACCCTTGACCCTTGTAATAATAAGAGGGTTGTAAAAAATAGATGGATGACCCTTTCAAAATTAAGAGGGGGAGAGAGAGAGAGAGTGGGTGTATATGTATTTGTGAGCAACACAAGGAGAGAGAGAGAGAGCAAGCGAGAGAGAAAGTGAGTGTAAATGAGGGAGAAGCGAGAAGTTGCCGAGAGAGAGAGAGAGAGAGAGAGAGAGAGAGAGAGAGAGAGAGAGAGAGAGAGAGAGAGAGAGAGAGAGAGAGAGAGAGAGAGAGAGAGAGAGAGAGAGAGAGAGAGATGGGGGAGGAGAGAAAATAAAGAGAGAATAATCGGTGGAAGATGGGGGATAGAGAGAGAGAGAGAGACACACACACACACACAGACTTGTACTTCAAGTAATTAACATGGGGGGAGAAACAGGGGAGGGGACGGTAGCGGTGGAAGTGGTAGTGACAGCGGCATTGGAGGCGGTGGTAGAGGTGGTGGTGGTAGTGGTGGAGATGGTGGTGGCAGTAGGGGCGGAAGTGGTGCTTGATATGTGCACAAGAGAATAGAAGGAATAAGTGGAACAAGAAATGGAGGTTGCCCAGAAAAGCTTGTTTAAATGCTTGCTCGAAAAGCTTGCTTCTTGCCCTTCCCCTCATAGCCCTTGATCCAATTGGACTCGATGTCGGCACTCTTCTTCTAGTTGCATGGCTAATAAATCCATGCATTGCTCCATGGTTGGTTTAGGAAGCGGTGATGCGGAATCAAAATTTGTAGCGCTGGATGGTCCTTCATGAGATGTGGTGATTGCTTTACGGCTTGGTGAAGATATCTGAATAATAAAGACTTCTTGTAATTAAAAAGTTTCTTCCCTCGTAATATGAAAATTTTGGGGTGTAAGCACCAAAATAAAGAGTGGCTCTTGATAAAATTAGGAGATGGAATAGGCAAGAAAGCCAAAAAATTTTGATGGTATTTTGATGAAGTTTCACAATCTTGGAGTGACCGCACATGAATCCCCTTTTGAAGACTAGAAGTCATTGGTGATTTACACAGATCAATGAAGTTTGTAGGTGACTTGGTGTAAGAGAGAATGGATTTTATTAAGTAGGAGATGATTAATCAATAAATGCCTTAATTTAAAATAAGGAACAAAATGACAAGGATGGAAAATCGCCATATGTAGTGTACAGGCGTATGGACAGTAAGTATAAGTAAATATAAGTAGTTAGACATAGGTGGCATTTAGCCAACGACAACTTTTCACTTAAAGGTGAATGTGCCTAAGTGTGAAAAAAGCAAGAAAAAAAGTGACAACATACAATGTGTGTATATAAGTATAACAGAATGAGAAATAGACCTCATCTCATCCTATGCCCATCACCTTTTTAAGGATAAATTACAATGTGTTTATATAAGTATAATAGGATGAGGAATAGATGTCATCTCATCCTACACCGATTACCTTTGTAAGACAGGCGTAACATTTTATTGGGAGAATTTTCATCAGTAGATCTATAGGATTCTCATAAGTCAAGATCTTAACAAGCTCTATTTACATGTTCACAATCACCTCTTTTTGAAGTGATAACGGATAACAATGTGGAGTTCCCACATCTTGTATCATATGAGCATCCTGCCCAATTTGCATCCGTGTATGCAATGAGTTTCAAGGGCTTATCTCTAAGCCCATACTCTACACATTATGATCCATTATCACTTCATCAAAGAGGTGATTGTGAACAAGTAAATAGAGCTTGTTAAGACCTTGACTTATGAGAATCATATAGATCTATTCATGAAAAGTCTCCTAGTGAAATGTTATGCCTTCCTTAGAAAGGTAATCAGTGTAGGATGAGATGACATCTATTTCTCATCCTATTGTGCTTATATATACACATTGTACATTGTCCTTAAGAAGGTGATGGGTGTAGGATGATATGACATCTATTTCTCATTCTATTATACTTATATATACACATTGTACATTGTCACTTTTTTTCTTGTTTTTTCCACAGTCAAGCACATTCACCATTAAGTGGGAAGTTGTCAAGGGTTAGAGGCCACATGTGTCTAACCACCTATATTTACTTGCACTTACTGCCGGCACACCTATGAACAACATGTGGCGATTCCCCATTACTGTCATTTTATTCTTCATTCTTTACATGAAAAGAGAATAAGGAAATATCCATCACACATTGTCACTGTTGGAGTTTCAACATATCATCTTGCTCTCTCTTTCTTGAACCTCCATTGCTCTTATGTCCACTCATGCTTCCACTCTTGCTCCGCCTTTTAAGAAAGAGGTTTTGAATGCTTGAGGAGATGGAGAAACATTAAATCTTTTCAAGAGAAGAGAAATCAACATTCTCTTTAGTGAAAATATTTCAAGCATTCAATTTGGAGCCATGCTATTCATTTTGAGTACACATGGAGCATGTTACAAAATTTGTGAACAACTATAGCGAATTGACAATACTTTTATATTTTAGCTAACTTTTACATACAATACCGAATTGAGGTGCTCTATACCTCAAAATGAAGAGCACAACAAGAGATAAATATTTAATCAATCACACTATTGATTTTGTGTAGTTTTTAGTTCTACACTTTATATAGAACATAATACTTCTATTTTGGATAACACTTTTGGATATCATCTTGCACTTAAAGGCTCTTAGATTACTCTCAAATTAGGATTGTACAAAAATTTTGATGGATTTATTAACTTGGAGGATTTACCATACTAGTTTATGCTCACTCTGTAGAGATAATGCGGGTTGAAATTGATTTGTGAAGACAGTTGGCATGTACTTAGTCTCCAAGTTATTCTATGATCAAAAGATAGCCAACATACTTGGGAAAGCTTAAACAAAATTCATATGCCTCTAGGAGTGCTAAAAGATCATTTTTGCATCAGTTCTATATTATTTTGATATTTGGGTAATCATTAATTGGCTTTGTAAGGCACTCCGTTGGTAGTTCATTGGTCTATTTTCAGCATGTAGTTAGATATTCCTTATTGTTTTTGGTGTGCATATATACTTAGTAAAGAATCAAGTACATACCTTGAGAGAGGAAGCCATGATGCCCTTAAAAAATAAACTGCTATAGGTATTGATATGGGCTAAAACAAGCTAAAGGGAAGCTCCTCAAACTTAGCTCTAATACCAGTTGAAGGGAGAAGTCCTGAGTGGAAGCATGCAACAAGAAGCAAGAGCTATGGTGGAAAAGAGCAGAGTAATAGATATAGAATGTGGGAACTCCACATCGTGATCCGTTATCACTTCATCAAAGAGGTGATTGCGGAGAAGTAAATAGATCTTATTAAGATCTTGACTTATGAGAATCATGTCGATCTATTCCTCATCATGTTATACTTATATATGCACATTGTACTTTGTCCTTAGGAAGGTGATGGGCGTAGGATGAGATGATGTCTATTCCTCATTTTGTTATAGCTATATTATATACACACTGTACGTTGTCACCTTTTTCTTGTTTTTTCCACACTCTGGCACATTCACCTTTAAGTGGGTAGTTGTCAGGGGTTAAAGGACATTTATGCCTAACCACCTCCATTTATTTCTACTTACTACCCACACACCTACACACGATGTTTGGTGATTGGTGATTTCCCATCACTGTCATTTTATTATTTATTCTTTACATGACAAGAGGATAAGGAAAGGTAGGTTACACATTGTCACTCTTGGAGTACCAAGCTCTATTTACTTGTTCACAATCACCTCTTTGCTGAAGTGATAACAAATCACAATGTGGAGTTCCCACATCTTGTATCTTTTGCTCTGCTCTCTTCCACCATAGCTCTTGCTTTTTCTCACATGCTTTCACTAAGGGCTTCTCCCTTCAATAGGTATTAGAGCTATGGTCAAGGAGCTTCTCTTTAGCTTATTTAAGCCCATATCAATACCTACAACAATTCAATTTTTAAGGGTAGCCATGGCTTCCCCTCTCAATGTATGTAGTTGATTCTTTACTAAGTATATATGCACATTTAAAAAAATAAGGAATATCTATCTACAAGCTGAAAATAGACCAATGAACTACAAACAAAGTGCCCTGCAAAGCCAAGTAACGATTAACTTATGAGAATCCTATAGATCTACTCATAAAAAGTCTCCGAGTGAAATGTTATGCCTATCTTAGAGAGGTAATCGGTGTAGGATGAGATGGCATCTATTTCTCATCCTGTTATACTTATGTATATACATTGTACATTGTCCTTAAGAAGGTGATGGGCATAGGATGAGATGAGGTCTATTCCTCATTCTGCTATACTTATATATACACATTGTACATTATCACTTATACATTGTACATTGTCCTTAAGAAGGTGATGTATATACTTATGTATATACATTGTACATTGTCCTTAAGAAGGTGATGTATGTACTTATGTATATATACCTTTCATATTTTAGCTAAAGTTTACATACAATATCAGATTAAGGTGCTTTATACCTCAAAATGAAGAGTGCAACAAGAGATAAAGATTTGAGGAATCACACTATTGATTTTGTGTAGTTTTTAGTTCTCCGCTTTATATGGAATAGAATAGTTCTAGTTTGAATAACACTTTGGGACATTAGCTCACACTTAAAGGCTCTTAGAGTACTCTCAAATTAGGATTGTACACAAGTTTTGATGGATTTATTAGCTTGAAGGATTTACCATACTAGTTTATGCTCACTACGTAAAGATAATGTGGCCTCAAATTGATTTGTGAAGATAGTTGGCATGTACTTAGTCTCTAAGTTGTTTTGTGATCAAAACATAGCTAGAATTCTTGGGAAAGCTTGAAAAATTTCATATTCCTTTGGGATTGCTAAAATATCGTTTTTGCATCAATTTTGTATTAGTTTGATATTCGGATAATCATGACTTGGCTTTGCATGGCACCCCGTTTGTAGTTCATTGGTCTATTTTCAGCTTGTAGATAGATATTCCTTATTGTTTTTTGTGTATATATACTTAGTAAAGAATCAACTACATACATTGAGAGAGGAAGCCATGGATGCCCTTTAAAAATGAATTGTTGTAGGTATTGATACGGGCTTAAACAAGCTATCTCTTTCTCTGCTCTCTTTCACCATAGCTTCTACTTCTGGTTGCATACTTCCACTCAAGACTTCTCCCTTCAAGTAATATTAGAGCTAAGTTTGAGGAGTTTCTCTTTCACTTGTTCCAGCCCATATCAATACCTACAACAATTCATTTTTTTAGAGTAGCCATGGCTTCCTTCCTCAAGGTATGTACTTGAATCTTTACTAAGTATACATGCACACCAAAAACAATAAGGAATATCTAACAACAATAAGTATCTATACAAGCTAAAAATAGACCAATGAACTACCAACAAAGTGCCTTGTAAAGCCAATTAACGATTAGCCAAATATCAAACTAATATAGAATTGATGCAAAAATGATATTTCAACACTCCCAAAGGCATATGAATTTTTTGTAAGCTTTCCCAAGTATCCTAAGTACATGCCAACTATCTTCAAAAATCAATTTTAGCCTGCATTATCTCTACACAATGAGCATAATCTAGTACGGTAAAAATCCTTGAAGTTAATAAATCCATCAAAATTTCTGTACAATCCTAGTTTGAGAGTAATCGAAGAGCCTTTAAGTGCGAGTTGATATTTAAAAGTGTTATCCAAACTAGAACAATCCCCCTTCTTACAAGATATACCTGGTAGTTGTAGATTGGATTTGATCAATTGATTGCTCACACTTGGCTTTGGGTTTTACTATCGTCATTAATTTTAGCTTGTTGTTATTTTAGGTTTATGCATCATTTATAAGGGCAGATGCCTTGACTTGACCATCATTCTTTGGTAGTTAGTGGATGTCCCTACTCTTTGCAGTTTTTCCTATGTTAGACACTACGTTGGCTATGCTTTTGGATTGTTTTGTTGTCATTTACAACAGCTTGTTTATCTTGGATTGTGCTTTCATTTCTTGCATTATGGTTGGTGGGTCGAATGATAGTGCTATCTTTAATATTGAGAAGTTGGATTGCATCAACTATAACTATCAAAAAGCACAAATTTCTCAAGTTCTAGTGTAGAAATTGCAAATCGAGCCATTTAGACATGAGGGTATAAACCTCGAACACGTTGATGTAGAGGATTGGTTGAATTGGATGAGTTATGTAAATCTACAATCATTTATTCACTCTCTAAGCACATTTAATAGAATGTTGTCTTTGACATGTAGACTACATGCTACTGGTAGCAGTTATGGGATTAGATTTGTAATGTTTGTAATAAGCAAAGCCATGTCTTTCAGATGTATCAGTTGAAGCAACTCATGGAGCTTTGTATGAAGGAGGGGACTTTTATGTTTGTCCACTTTAATAAGTTTTATTCTATTTTTAGCCACTTATCTTCACAGAGAATTGAATTTAAGGATAATCTTCCTCTCTTTTTTTGATAGTTATATTGCTTGAGTCATGGGACACATTACATACTACTGCGTGTGCAAATATACTTGCTGATGGGCTGAAATCACAAGATTTAGAGGGTGCACTCTTGAATGAAGAGGTTAATAAAAAAATGTAGATGCCTCCCACACCTCTCATGCTTTGACAGTTAGAGGCAATAATGGTAGGAGTGTTAAAGTTCGCTATGGGAGAGAATCTCAAAAGTCTCATTCTTAATCATGTGGACAATCTCATAGTAAGTATCATGGCCACAAGTCCACATTGACTTGTCATTATCATGGGAAGTAGGGTCATACTCAGCCACAATGCCATAAAATGTGTGATGATAAGCACAAAGAAAAGGGAAATGGTAAAGTGCAAGAAAAGAATGATAATGACAATATTATCCCTAGTAAGTTTAGTGTCAAGATTGAAGAGATTAATGTCATGTAGACTGATTTTGATGATAACTACATACTTGTAGCTTCTTCTCTTGATGTTTTACAGTCGATTGATGCCTTGTCCACCTATGCTTAGTGTTGACCGATTGATTCAGGGGCTTCATTTTATATCATCCCTCATTGAGAGTGGTTCCACTCCTATCACTGCATGACAAGATCTATCAAATTAGGCAATGATTTGCATTGGATATTGTCTATTTTGGTGATTCCTCATGGAAGCTTACCCATGAGAATCTCGTCTTGGCACAAGATGCCAAGTCTAGAACTCTTTATCCCTTACTTCTATCTAGGTCTATCAACCATGTTTTGGCAGTGTCTACGCAGTACCACATGTGTCATTATGGCATCATCACCTTGGGCACATATCATTAAAGGGAATGTAAATGCTTACTCATTTGCAGTATCTTCCACCATTTGACTATAAGTATTTTAGTATTTTGATTCCTATAATCATGGTCTTTATGGCAGGCAAACCTATAGTTCACATAAGAAATTTGGTATTACACTCATGGGTGAGAATCTGGCTCTTGTTCATTCTGATGTTTGTGGATCTATACCCTACAAGTCATTAGGTGGCGTGAAATATTTTGTTACTTTCATCATTGATGATTACTTGCATAAGGTTTGGACATACCCCACAAAGCAAAAAATAAATATATTGGCTACAACTTAGTGTTGGATTGCTTTTCTTGAGAGCCAATCTGGGCATAGGCTGAAATGCCTATGTTTTAACAATGGGGAAGAGTATGTCTCTAAAGCCTTTGAGAAGTTTTGTGATAAGAGGGGTATTAAATGATTGCCCCTTAGAATGGTATGGCAGTTGAACGTATGAATAGGACGATTTAGGAGCGAGTTCATAGTATGCTTAGCCACATAGGCTTATCGCAATATTTTTGGGCTAAGGAAATTTCTATTGCTATACACTTGATTGATTATTGTCCATGCACTGCTATTGACTATTAGGTTGTAGAGGAGGTATGGTCTATAAAACCTCCATCATATGCTAATTTACATGTCTTTGGTTGTGAGGCTTTTTGCTACATTCCCAAGGACAACTACAATAAGTTGGATCCTAAGTTCATAAAATGCATCTTTCTTGGTTATGGGGATGCAAGTGAGATGGGTTATCACCTATGGGATCCACATGCTCGGAAGGTCATTCGTAACCATGATGTTGTTTTCCTTGAAGAGAAAATGCACAAGTAGCCTAAGCATGTCATTAAGGTAGGTAGGGTGATATTTCAAGAGGAGCCTCTTGTTATTGTACAATCAACTAGATAATAGACTATAGCAGTTGATACTCCAGTGGCCTAGGACCATGTTGTTAGACAAGAGGTAAAGGTCCCACACTCTATGTTGTGGCAGTCTACTAGAGATAATCAACATGATTGGGGTTTGCACCCTCTATAGGTTATGTTATGGTGATAAATGTTGGTGAGCCTCTTACTTATGATGAGGCCATGCATAAAGGTGATAGTCACTCTTGGGAGAGGGCCATGCAATTAGAGTATGAATAACCATGTGAAGAGTAGATGAGAAGCAACATTTGATACTCTTCCATATGATCATTTCTTCCTCTATTGTTGTTGTTGGTAGTTTACTCTCCACCACCATTTTTTAAATTTTTGTTGCCCACACCCTCTTTGTTAGCTACCCTAGAATTTGATTTGCCAACCTTCACCCAAGATGACCTTGCGAGTTGTTGCATCTACTTGTTTCCCTCAATCTTCCCTAGAGGACATTCTTTGTAATAGTGACCCCATAGGGTACAATTTTACTTATACATGTAAATCTACTCCAAACCAAGTGTAGCTCGAGGCTTCCTACACAAGGGATTTCCAAATCAACAAAATTTGGTTTCTCTTCTCTAGCATCCCAAATCAAACAAATCTATTCTTGAAGGAGAAATATATAGAGAGTTTTGACTAGTCCTTTTGCAATTTCTGGAAGCATAAGCCAACAATTTAGGAGTTTTGACCCATATGGATCAATATTTTGTGATGTTGCATCTATTCCAATTCCACCAATTCCATTCCATAACATAGACAAGATCAAGTCCCCTGAAATAAAATACTTGGCTACCAGGACCTTTCGCACAATGTTAAGTTTGGTAAACATTAGTCCAAAAAACATTAAGTTTGGTAAACATTAGTCCAAAAAAGCTCCTGCCATCATAGTAAAATTGGCTAACCAATCCATCTCCTTTGAGCATAGTATTATGCAAGAGCACTAGCCGTCCTCTTATATGGGAAGCATTTTGTAAGAAGGTTCTCGCTAATTTTCTTCTTGCCCAATTCGAGTTTTGCATGCAACAACAATGGGATGTGTTTATGTAGGGAGAGCGAGAGACCATTCCTTAGTACTGTAAAATATTTTGGAGCACTTTGCTGTAACTTCAAATGGTTGAGCCTGTAGCTCAACTTTTAAAATGAAGTATATGTACAACCTTCTTCCATTTTTCCAAGCTGAAATCCACATATTTAAACCCAACACATTGGACGAGACTATCTCTTTGGCGCATGACGCCAAAAAGAAACAAACCAAAAATCGGTGATAACTTCTAGCATCCACAGGAAATAATGTGGATAACAACAACTCTCATTTTATTTATTTTTGTATCTCCAACTTTCAATTTGAAAAGAATCGTCCTAATCGTTGATCTTGGATAAGAAATTTTTATAATAATGTAGGCCAACCTACTTCAAATTCTAATCCCAAGATTTCTCATTTGCCTTCTAATTTGTCTAAGTTGTTTGAACCTAAAAATGTTAATCCAAGTGTCTCAAATAACAATTCTAAGAATGTAATTTGTTATAAATGCAATCACTCTAGCCATATTGCAAGTTGTTGTCCTCTAGGCAATACTCATGATTGGAAAAAGCCTACTGCACATTTCAATTATCTTGGAGTTGATGAAGCAACTGAAGACCTTGAAGCGACACCCGATTTTGATGAAGCCATGCTCATGGGAGAAAACATAAACAACACTAATGAACTTGTTGGCAAATTTTTTATCCATGCTTTATTGAAAATGAGATGTAAAATCCATAATAATGAAATGATTGTCTTGCGTGATGATGGCAACATGCATAACTTTGTTTCAAAAAAGATAGTAAAAAATGTACATCTTAAAACTATTCTGTCCACTTATAAATTTAAGGCTACATTTTTTGGAGCAACGATATAGTGGAACTAAAGAAGTACATGGATTAGAAATTTGCATTGGATCTTATAGAGAAAAATAAAAAATTTTAGTAGCACCATTATAATCTGCCAATGTAACTTTAGGTATGCCTTAATGGCATCAACTTAATCCTAATATTGATTATGACACACATTTGATGCATATTCAACATGAAGGTAAAATTATTTTTCTTGAAGGACTAACAGACACTGAGTTATACCCATTAATAGTTACACTCAGGAGAAGCATGTCATTTAAAAACCACCTAAAGCTTTTCTCATATTAATTAATGAAGTCAAAGCTTCTAAATCTAAGTCAACCATAAGATAGTAAAATTTTATTAATAAAATTTATACGTATTTTTTTTCTAACTTGCCTCTTCAACTTCCTCCATCACGACCCAAGGATCATCAAATCAACCTTCTACCTGGCAATCAATCTCCTTGTAAAGCTCCTTATCGCTATAATCAGGTAGAACAAAAAAATCCAAAAACAAGTTTAAAAACTATTAAATAGAGATTTAATCTGACCTAGCAATTCACCTTTTGGAGCTCCTGTTCTTATAGTAAAGAAAAAGAATCAAACCTACCGTATGTGTATAGTATACAAAGCTCTAAATAAAATTACTATTAAAAATCAATATCTAATTTCTTGTGTGGATGATCTGTTAGACAAATTGCAAGGTGCTAATGTGTTTAGCAAGATTAACCTTAAGTCCAACTATCATCAAGTCCGCATGGTTACATGTGACATTTGTGAAACTACCTTTAGGATCTAATTTGGCCATTACAAATTTTTAGTAATGCCTTTGGCCGCTTATTAATGCACCTACCACTTTCATTAGAATGATAAATCAAATATTTCTAAATTTTGAGCATTGAGTTATTATCTTTTTTTATGATATTCTTACTTTCAGTAAAACTGAAAAAGAATATGAAAACCATTTATCTTTAGTCTTTAGTTTACTAAAACAAAATTATCTTTTTGCTAACAAAAAAAGAGTACTTTGTTTCAAACAGAAACTAAATATTTAGGTGATATTGTGCCTATTAAAGAAAGACAAGTTGACCCATGTAAAATTGAGGCTATTAATACATGGCCTACACCCAAAAATGTGCATGAAGTCTACTCATTTTTAGGCCTAGCCAGTTTTTATCGTAAATTTATTAGAAACTTTTCATTACTTGCTTTGCCATTAACTTTGTTATTAAAGAAAGCTTTTGTATTTCATTGAGGTGACAACCAACAGTGATCCTTTGTTTTGCTAAAGCATGCATTAACTCACACACCTATTTTACAACTCCCTAATTTCAGTAGACCATTCTTTCTAGTCATTTATTGATGCTGGTGGTTTTGGCATTGATATTGTATTGATGCAAGATGACCATCCAATTGCATACTTTAGCTATAAATTAGAACCCTCTGAACTTAAGTATAGTACATATGACAATGAACTTTTAGCTGTAGTACATGCATTGCGAATATGAAAATATTACTTAATGGGCTAAGAATTTATGATTAAGATAGACCGACAAAGTATCAAACACCTTCTCTCTCAACCGCAAATTTTTGATAGGCATATTCGATGGGCATCTTTCATTCAGTATTTCCATCCTTTAATCCAATATCAACCCAATAAAGAAAATGTTGTAGCCGATGCATTAAGTCGTAGACCATGTGTAAATAATATGTCTATTCTTTCTACATCTTCATTAGATGCTATGAAAAATACTTATTTGCATGACTCTATATTATAATATGCTTGGTTGAATTTGTCTCAAAACCAATGGATTCTTGTTAATAATTTTTTTGTCTCTCATGGATTCCTCTTTTATGAGATATATTTGTATGTGACTCATCCCTTTCATCATTTTGTTCTCTAAGAAGTTCACGATCCACCTTATATGAGTCATTGTGGCATTACTTCTACTCTTCGTAGTTTACAATAAGATTTTTATTGGCCTCACATGAATCAATATGTTTCTGCCTTTGTTTTTTAATGTCATGTTTGCCAAATAATTAAAAGACATCATGGTAAGCAGTATGGTTTGTTAATGCCTTTACCTATGCTTCAATCACCTTGGAAACAAATCTCAATGGATTTTATTACTGGTTTGCCAATGACTTCTTTGCACAATAATATATATGCTTTGGACTATTATCAAACAATTTAGTAAGCAAGCATATTTTATTCCATGCAAGAAAACTATAACTACTTCTTCACAGGCTGCTAATCTTTTTCTTAAGCATATCTTTGTATATCATGGTCTGTCGAACATTATTGTATTTGATCATGATCCCCATTTTTGCAATAATTTTTGGATAACTCTATTCTCTAACCTTGGTACTGAATTTGATTTTAGTTTAGCCTTTCACCCTTTGGCAAAACTAAAGCTGTTAATAGTACCATTCTTGATTTAATTCATGCCTATACTGTCTCTTCACTTGGCACATGGAATCAATCTTTACATCTTTTACAATTTACCTACATTAATACACACCACTTTGCTCTACCAACAAAGCACCTTTTCAATATGTCTATGGTCACAAAATGTCAACACCAATATTTCATTTAAGTCATCAAGTACCGTCTACTGATGATTGGGTACATACTCATTTCATTATTTTTGAACAAGTTAAACAATTGATTGCTAAGTCCCAATAATCCTATGTTAAACAAGCTAATAAGAAACACCAAGCTATGCTTTTTAAAGAAGGTGATTATGTTTTTTTGCTCATTGAGAAATATAGATTGCGTAGTGTTGATCCTAATGTAAAACTTGCACCTAGATTTTATGAACCATTCAAAATTCTCTCCATTGTATCAATGATAATGCTTTTAGATTAGAATTGCTTGCCCATTGGAAAATTCATAACACCTTTCATATTAGTCTTCTCCATCCATTTAAAGGCTCATTACTTGCCCATCATGTGTATGATTCTCCACCCTTGCTTGAAGATGATCATGAACTTTTAATTCTTGAATCTATTATTGATACTGATTATATAACTACCCACACTGGCAATACTTATCCTCGCTATCTTGTAAATTTTCAAAATCATCTTATCGAGTAAGCTTAATGGATTACTGCATGTGCTTTGCATGGCTCTTCACATTTATTGACTCCATGTCTAGCCAATAGCACTTGAGGACAGTTGCTATCCTACCTCGCGGGTATGTTGCTATAGGTGGCACCTACATGAGGGGATGAGCACCTTCAATGGTTCTCCTTTTGTGTGCATATTGACAAGATGAGCGCTTTGAATGGTTCTTCGTTAGCGCAAGGCACATTCCTAAGAGTGAATTACTTTTCGTCTTGGGCAGAAGGTTGATGGGGGCGCCTATCCTTTCCGAGAGTGAGACTTGCACATGTTGTTAACCCCAAGTCAAGGTGGCGAAAAAATGAAGGAAAAAGCAAAAGGAAGATGGAAAAAGAGCAAAGACACGCAGGCGGCCTCTAAATATTAACCGGGGCAAAAACCGCAACTTTAAATGAAAAGGCGCCTCAAAAAACTCGAAAAACTCTTGTATAAGAGCGCCAGGCTCCCTCCTGTGCCAATTGTAAAATGTTAGATAGGTGTAGGCTAAAGACACAAGGCTAGAAGAGGGAAAGGGAAAAAGGACCTTGCCACAATGGCCGGTCATGTAGAAAAGGGATGGGTGCCCATGGGATTTTAGGGTTTGTATATATAAAAGTTCAAAAAGTGAATGAGAGCTCATTCTTTGGTGTGTGGCAACAAGAGTCTTCTTCTTATTCTCTCCTTCTCATCTTCTTGCTTGTGTGTGCTCTTGAGAGAGGAAGTGTGAGAGTGTGAGGGAGTGAGGGAGTGAGTGTGTGAGAGTGAGGGAACAAGAGGGTGAAGCTCTTCACCATCTCCCCTTCTCTTATTCTCTTCTCTTCTCTCTTCTTGCACGTGCGGCTATGGAGGATGGAGCTTGGAGGTGTAGGAGGCTTGAGGATGCTTGAGCTTGCATCTAGGATCATGGAGCTACCGGCATGTGTGAGAGAGGAGGCAAGTCATATCGGCACTAAGGTAAGCTCACTACACTCATAGGATCGACGGCGCGTCGGCTAGGTGAGAGATAGCCATTAGAGCTCGCTTGGAACACTTGAAACAATAAGCGGTTTGTGGGTCTTAGTGATTGAGCGAAAGCTCCCACATTTTGGTTTCGTTGTTTGCCGGGACCAACAGATTCAAGCTTGAGCACTTGCGCGCCTCATATTGAGCATCGAAATAAGGGATTCATCCCTGAAATGGAGCTTGGGATAGGTAGAAAGTTTGGGTATTTTTTATCTTCAAAACAAGTAAGTATTTTGGGTTATTTTGTTTGTTTGATGATTGGAAAACATGGAGAAATCATTTCAATGTTTTGCTTTCGATTCTTGTTGCATTTAGAGTAGGTTCGGATTTACTGTTCCAAAACAGGGCAAAACAGGGCAAAAATCGTGCAAAAAATGGCAAAAAGCTCGCTTGTGATGCCTAAGATCGGCAAGTGAGTGATTGGGGACACCAACACCATACCCGAGAAGGAGTATAAGAGCCAAGAGGCCAAGGGAAGACTCATTTGCAACCATTTCAGAGAGAGAGAGAGAGAGAGAGAGAGAGCTATTGCCCGATTTGATTCGATCGCACCAACGACGAGCCCACCACTCTATCTAGGTATATGAATCCCTTCCCTTACCCCCTTAGGTAGGATCTAGAGGTCTGTGCCTCATACGATTGAGTAAATCGCAAGGAATGATCGAAATCAAACTCGCGTTGTTGACGTGCGCCGCGCTCGGCCCATCCGAACGGTCACTTTTGGGCCGAGTCCCAGAATCGGCCCTCGACCTCTTACCATTTGGCCCACTCGGCCTAAACCCTAATCAGCATGTCCAAGTCTACCATTCGGACCGTGGACCAATTCGGCCCTCTGCCACGTGTCGAATTCGACCCTCGGCCCAATTGCCTCGGCCCATCCGAGCGACCTCATCCGAATTGACCACTCGGCCCGTCTGAGCCAATCTGTCCAAGTGACTTCATTCAAGTCCGCTCCTCGGCCCGTCCGAGTCCATCCTGTCCAAGTCCCAAATTCGGCCCTCGGCCCATGCGCCTCTGCCCATCCGAGTAACCCACTCGGACCTTGCAATTCGGACCAGTTGGGCCGCGTGTAGATTGTTACCAAATTTTCAGAAATTTGACCTGACCCGGCCAGAACTCAACAGCGTAAACTGTCGAAAGCCCTTAGGATGCTTAAAACTTGATTCTGGCACACGAAGGGGGCAAAATCGTAGGGCGCAGCCGCTTAGCAGCTAGAAGTAGGCGATTGCTAGACCCATAGGCTTAGACGCAAACTGTTGAGTTGTAAAGCCTGATTGGACCAAAAACGAACGAGGCAGCATATTAGAGAAACCCTAAACCATGCCAAGACTGCCAGAAAATTGACCAACAAGTCTATTAGGCTCGGAACAACGCAAGAGTGCGTAAGACGCCTAGAAATTGGCTGTTGCACTCACCCTGAATTTTCGCACTTGAAGTACACTTAAGGAAACTGAAAGCCTGATTGAGCACAAGTGCACAGGAAAATACACACACATTGAGTAGCCATAAATTGAGGATTGTATTCAATAACTGAAGGAACTCACCCAGATAAACCACTCAAGGAACCCACCAATAGGAGAGAACCCAAGACATAGACAAACCATCAACGCGCAAAAGTAGGACCAAGCAAGGGACGCCGACGAAGTGGATTTGACAAGTCTACTGAACCTAATCGATAGCTTGGTGGAGCACGATAACTCGACAATGGCAGAAGAAAGTTTAGACTGTAAATCTAACGAGGAATTCGACTTAGGAGCCTTTCTAGATGCTATTCAGCACTGGTCAGGAGTTACGACGCTCATGCCCGATATGAGCACCGCGGCAGGATGGCAGATGCTATCATCGCAGATCTAGAAGAGGAGAGAAAGATAGCCCGCAAAGCATTGCAAAGCATGGCTGAATACAATAGGGATCAGTAGGCTAGGAGCCAAAGGCAAAGTATGGAGTTGCAAGAGGTGCAGCGGGTGCTGAACCTGGCTGGCAGAAATCGAAGGGACCATGAGAGAGCACTAGAAGGAGACTTAACACTGAGTGAGCTTCTCATGAAGCGGCTGCTCAATAACACGGCTGCAGAGCAAAGTGCCACGGCTCTAGCGACATCACTGCTCACAGTATTAGGAGCAAACCAGGGCTCAAAGAGCCAGTCTAAAATCCCTATTGTTGCCAAGCAACTCGATAAGTACCAACCCCATAACGATCCATATAGCTTTATTCAGTAGTTTGAGCAAGTCTGCGAAGCCAACGGCCTCAATGACCTGACTCAACGCTCTCAAGCGTTCGGGCTTTGCTTGGCCGACAAGGGTAGGACGTGGTATACGAGCTTAGATAACGCAGAGCGAGCCAACTTCGATGGCCTCAAGGATCTCTTCATTAAGAGATTTACTGAACTCGGATACTCCGATAATCTACTAGTATGCTTGATGAATGTCAAGCAGAAGGAGGAGGACATTCGCAATTATGTGACCCATGTGCAGAGTCTCTTTAAGAGAATCCCTACTGGAGAACGGCCGACTGAAAGAGCAGTATCAACTGTATTCATCAACGGGATTCAGAATGAGGAACTATATAAGGCTTTGGCAGGCAACTTGAGCTTGCAGCGAGACGTGCTAGCTAGGGTCTTTGAGGAAGCCATCCGAGTTGACGATCAGCTAAAGGACTGGAGCTCTAGAAGCGCGAACCTAGAAGAGAACAAATCGTGAAGCTCAGAGAGAGCGTCAGCCTTGAGTGAGCGATCAGTCTCATCATCCCAGGATAAGGGGAAAACCATTGAGACAAACCAAGACTTGGCTGACGTTAAGATGGAACTAGCCAAGTTGCAAGACATGTTGAGACGACCAACGTGCCCACACATCCAATGCGTGTATTGTGGCGAAAACCACTTGCCAGTCGAGTGTCAAGACCCTAGGTCAAGACCTTGCGCTGACTGCAGTAGGTTCGGTCATGACGTCGCGCATTGTAGGTTGCCAAGAAGACTTCCATACTCACAACCATACGGCCAGCCTTACCTAGCGAACACGCCGCAGCCATTTTTCGGAAGGGGAGCCCCATTGGCCCTCCATGCGCCTAACGACATTAATCCGACTGTTCCTAGGATGGAAATAAATCCTACAGGCATTCCCAGACTGCCTGGTCCTTACATAACCCATCCATCGAGTGACGCTCCTGTCCACTATGTGGAAGAACCAAACGAGGAAGAAGCTTACATATGCCCTTACGTCTCGCATGACGATGAGGGCAACGTTGCCCTCATGGATTATCACCCCGTACCGGTGATGGCATTAGGAAGAGGATGAGGTAAAGGCCTAGGAGGGAAAGCGTAGGATCCAATCACCTGTTAGACTTGTGGTCACCCAGGTCATGTCTCGTCACGCTGCCCTGAAAGGGAGCAGCAAAACAGAGACAAGGATGACCAAAGGTGAACTGAGTGTGGAATCACCCATCTCATCGCCCAAAGGAAAGCCGTCTTCTAGCTCAGCCAATGTGCTATCTGTCCCATTAGATCTGTTTGGTGTCGAGAACCTCGATGGGGAGGCCACGCCCATCCCATTGCGGGTCATGACCCTTGCCCAAACGAAGGAGACCGACATCTCTCTACCATGACCTAGCAATCTTGATGCAACCTCGCTAGGGAAGAAGAGCCATAGATGGAGGAGGAAGAGGTCGGAAGCTAAAATCACACTAAAAACAGAGAGTGCCACAACTCTGCCTGCTGGAAAGAAGGTCTTTGACGCAGAGGCAGAGACGTCAGCCCCTAAGACGGTCTAAAAGGGAAGCGCTAAGGTAGGAGAATACCCGCATCCGAGGCGACTGTTAGAGGCCATAGAAAAGGTAAAGGAATGGGTGAAGGAAGCCCAAGAGCATCTAAAAGATGTTGAGCCCATCATAGAGGATGAGATCGATGATCTCTCCAGTATAAGCATGCCAACCTCACCTCCACAACCAAAGTCGGGAGAAGCAACTGCACCACAAGCAGTGCCGCTAAGGCCAAGCCTCGGCGCTACCAGGGCCGCAGTTCAGTCACGACTACTGGTCAGGACGATCCAGGTTAGGAGAGAGACGAACACCCAACGATCTCCTGACCACGTCAGTGACTACCCCTGTAACACTTAGCCTGGAAGATCTACTTAGGTAGCACCCCACCCTATGGCAAGATCTTAAGCAGTGGGTTGAAGGGTCACAAGAGTAGGTCACGGCAGACCCTCATGACCATGATGCAGAGACGCAAATACCAAGTTTGACGCTGCACTCTATGCCTAAATCCTTGCAAGTCAATGCCTTCTGGGAGGGTTCCGAGATGCATGCGATTTTACCGATTTTAGCCCTAGGCGATACAACGAGGAAGGGAATCGTGGACACGGGGGCTGGGGTTAGTGTGCTTAGTCACGCATTGCTTCAGACTTGGGGAAACCCACCCATTGAGACTGCTAGGTTTAATGTCACACTAGCAAACGATATGAGAGTCAAGCCATTCAGGGTGCTTAAGAATTGGCGAGTGAAGATTGCAGGTGTCTAGTTCTCCGTTGACTTTATAGTCATGAAGGGAGTGAACTACAACATCCTATTAGGCCGACCCTGGATGCGCAACGCTAGAGTCATTGAAGATTGGGGTAACGGCTTGATCTTCCTTGGCAATAGGACGGACACCGTGAGAGTGGAGATGGACACCTAGAAGACCTCACCAATCGACTTAGATGCCATCTCTGCTATGCTCAAGGGTAATGCCCAAGTCAAGAAGTCCTATGGGCCCTTGACCAAGTATATCCCATGCCCAGAGGACGAGCAGGATTGGATGCATGTCCTCGCTACAATTGACTTGCCGTTCTCTGATCACGAGGTGTATGAGCAAGCCATCAAAACAATTGGCAAGGCTAACGACACACCCTCCGTACCAGTCTGCATGATGGCAGGAAGCCTTCGTGGGAAACCGGAGCCCGTCAACTTCCAAGTCCCAACCAATAAAAGGAAACTCCAAGAGATACTGGAATACCTAATGGACAAGCTAGTTGGCAATCCAGCTGCAAATTTCAAACCACTCCAGGATCTCTTAGATGAATCCAAGTGGCAATGGACCAAAGTGCATGACTTAAACCTCATGTATAACTGGGCCCTGGTTCCTCACCAACTACCAGAGAGATACCAAGCCCTAGGAGACAACGAGCAGTCTGATGAAGAGAATTCTAACTATGAATACGAAGACTGCCAATCCTTCAGTGATGAAAGTGAGGGTGAGGTAGATACCGTGGAATACGACACTGAAGGACAAGAAATAGAGCAAATACGCGCAGACTCCAAGCCGCAGAAAAAGAGTATCTTCAGGATGGAGTGAGGAGTCATGCGCATGGATTGTGCTCACACCTGGTTGGAACATGTAGGAGCCATAGACCTTGAGCAAGCAGGCCTAGCCCAGTCATGAATGACATCAGTGCTTAGGATTGAATCACCATCTGAACTACGCCCACCAGGGGAGACCACCTCTTCTAGCGAAGACAAAGGGTTCGACTCTAAATCAGAGGTTAGTTCGAATAGTGATCCAGAAATCCCTATGCCGCCCATAACCAGATGCACCAAGGGGGATCTACCCTTCCACCTGAGGCGCAGACGATCAAGGCAGGAAAAGGCAAAACAACCCAGAGATACACGAGTGGAAGAACAGCGAAAACCACAGGACCTACCTAAACGATTTACGAAATTCAAAAAAGGGGATAAGGTGGTAGTTCTGTTAGGTGCCAAACGTCAAGCGTAGACGAGCGAACCAATCGAGGGACCAGCCAAGGTCAAAGAGGTGGACCTAACCCAAGAAGGGGAAACACCCCGACCAGTCTTCATTGCCGATGACTTGACTGATGAAGAAGAAACGAGTCTTGTCACTCTCTTGCGAGAGTACATAGACGTGTTCGCTTGGTCCTTAGAAGAGCTGAAGGGGGTAGATCCGAGTGTCGTGACTCACAACATACCCATGATACTAGACTCAATGCCGGTCAAGCAGCGATCATACCCTATGAATCCAAAACATGCTCATGCTGTCAAAGAAGAGATTGATAAGCTGATGAGAGTAAGATTCATTTACGAAATTGAGCACACAGACTGGGTATCGCCCATAGTCATCGTGATGAAGAAGAATGGAAAGATCTGAGTGTGTGTCAATTACAAGAAGGTGAACGTTGTTATCAAGAGGGACAACTATCTGTTGCCGTACACCGAGCACATGCTTGAGAGAGTGGCAGGCAAGGAAGCCTACAGTTTTCTAGATGGCTTCTCAGGGTACAACCAGGTGCAAGTGCATCCTGCGACGGATAGGCATAAGACTGCCTTCACCACTGAGTGGGGCGTCTTTGCTTACATAGTCATGCCCTTCGGGTTGACTAATGCCCCTACCACTTTCCAACTCCTCATGTGCACCATCTTTAAGGACATTCTTCGCAAGGAGTTAGAAGTCTTTGTCAACAACCTCTGTGTCCACTCGACCTGGATCGAACACCTAGACAAACTCCGAGCGGTCTTCGAGTGGTGTCGCTTATATCGTCTCTCCTTGAACCCCTTGAAGTGCCAATTTTGGGTGAAGCATGGATGCATCCTAGGGTATGTGGTGTCAAAGAATGGCATTGCCACTGACTTCTTGAAGGTCAAGGTTATTGTTGACCTTCCACCCCCAAACAACTACAAGGGAGTTCAATGCTTCCTAGGCCATACTGGATACTATTGGCAAATTGTACTGAATTATGCGTCGATCGCCAGACCCTTGTACAAGCTGCTTATTGTCTTCGAATGGACCGAAGCATGCCAACGGGCATACGAAGAGTTGAAGAAGGCTCTAACCACAGCACCAATCCTACGAGCCCCAGATTGGACCATTACCTTCCACGTGCATATCAATGCTTCTAAGTTTGCCATGGGAGCAGTGTTGTGCCAACCTAGCGAACACAATTTAGACTATCCAGTGAGCTTTGCTAACAGACAACTCACTAAGACAAAAATGAACTACTCGACAAAGGAAAGATAGGGATTAGCCATGGTATTCGTTGTGAAGAAATTTCGACATTATCTTTTGGCCACGCCATTTACCTTCTTCGTGGACCATCAAGCCTTGCTCTATCTAGTAAATAAACCTTGCGCTACAGGATGCATAGCTCGATGGCTCCTTCTGCTTTTAGAGTTCGACTTCTTCGTGGTGGTACGGAAGGGTAAACAACATTACATGGCTGATCACATGTCGCGCATTTCCACTGGAGAAGCCGCTGGACAAGGTGTTGTTGATGAATTACCCGATGCCCATCTATTTAACCTTTCCAACGAGAGAGATCTATTTAAGGCTGATCTAACGCCATATTGGGTAGATGACATAGTCCAAGTGCTTGAGCACGGACTGCCTGATCGACCGATAGAAAAAGCCCAACTTAGGCGATTAATCCTTAAGATCCAGCCCTATCAGCTGATTGCAGGCCAACTCTATAGGCTCGGACAAGATGGATTGCTGCATAGATGTGTGTGCGAGCATGAGATGCACGATGTGCTCTCAGAGGCACACAGCGGCATTGCTGGAGGGCACTTTAGCAGGGATATGACAGCACGAAAGGTGCTGCAGTCTCAACTGTGGTGGCCTACGCTTTTCCGCGACGCAGCATGATTTGTCAAGCACTGTGACAAGTGCCAGCGAACAAAGGTTCTAATTTGCAAGGATCAAATGGAATTAACCCCAGTTATTACTCGATAACCCTTCGAAAAATGGGAAATTGACTTCATTGGACCCATCAGTCCTGCGGCACAGTATTCACAGGCCAAGTACATCATTGTGGCCACGGATTACCTCACGAAATGGGCAGAAGCGAGAGCAACCCGAAAAAATGATGCTATAACGACTGCTAAGTTCTTGTGGAAGCAAGTGATCTCACGATTCGGCTGCCCCATCGAACTGGTCATTGACCAAGGTGCGCACTTCATTAATGAAGTGATCATGCATCTCCTGTCCACCTTCCTCATCATCCATCGCAAATCCTCGCCATACTACCCTCAGGCAAACGGCCAGGTCGAATCGACGAATAAGATTCTTGTCAATGTCCTAACCAAAGTTGTCTCTTGTTCACGCAGCAATTGGGACAACAAGCTGATGGCAACTTTGTGGGCTTACCGCACAGCTTATAAAACGGCTGTTGATCAAACCCCCTTTAGGCTGACATATGGAACTGAAGCGATTCTACCATTAGAATTCTTCGTTCCTAGCCTGAGAATAGCGCTTCACGAATGATGGCAAGGGAAGGAGGCATGGACACAATGCCTAGTTGAACTCGAATGCCTCTCGGAGACTCGTCTTCTAGCCACCCATGCGCTGATCTGTGAGAAAGCCCGATGCAAGAGCTGGTTTGACCAACACATCAAGCAGCGCGAGTTCGAACAGGGTGATTTAGTGCTCCTCTACTCAGTTAAGGGGCATAAGCAAAAAATAAAATTTAGAGGTCTTGGACCCTTAAAAGTTCGTGCAATCAGTCGAACACGCAATGTCGAACTTGAGACCCTAGATGGTGAAGGAATAGGCTTCTTCAATGGCATTCGTGTCAAGAAGTACTACCCTCCTACACATCCTTTGCATGAGCCATCGATGTTAGAACCTCCTGTCAAAGTGCGAGTAGCCACAATCACCGAAATCGACGATGAGGATGAGAAAGCCGTAGAACCCGCATACCTCCATATTACGGTCACGACAAAACAAATATGCACTTTCAACGCCTTGATCGACGAGGGAGCAGACTTCAATGTCTTAACCCACGATCATTGGACTCAACTTGGCAGATCACAACTTCAGCCCACTAATGTGAAATTAAGCCCATATGGGGCCCATTTCTACGACTCGGCAAATGCAAAGTAGCTGTTTCTATCGAGTCTGAGACTGTTCCAATGATTTTTTACGTGTTGCCAAATGCTGAAAACGCAGGCACAAAGTCACTGCTGGGGCGAACTTTCAAAAAGCAGAACCACTGCAATGTTGATTACGAGTCATAGTGCATCCACCTTGCAATAGGCAACGTTCACATTGTTACAGCTTTCAGCAAGGGCTGCGCGACCTCATCCCGGGCCACAAAGCCACCGATAGAAACATATGTAGTCAAGTCTAAGGAGGGGGTAGTGCGCGGCCGCCACTCCCCGAATTTCATAAACCGCAATCCATAGCAGCCAAAGCTAAGGCCCCGCAGCCTCACCTTCAATGGATTCCTAAACAGTCGCAACAGCCGCCTTGGAGTTGACGCTCCTACCCTCATAAGACCAGAAACTCTAAACCTAGGAGGCCCAAACGCAATTACAGGAATAGACGTGTAATCAGTCAAAGATGGGTCCCCAAAGTCCTCTTGCACGCACAAGGCTACTATGAGGGCAATGCTTGGCTATGGATACCTAAGGCCCACACGGCCAAAGGCACCACTCGTACGCCAGCCTCAAGCTTGATCATCCCAAAAACCGTAAAACCTCAAAACCACAAGCCATAGAGCTTCCCTGACCTGCAACCATCAAGTTCATCCACGCGTGAACCCAAGAGATTCGCCCAAGCATATCGACCCTACTCGACAGCCACCGTCACAAGAGTCATCACCTGCCAGAGTCGATCCGACTTCCCAAATCCATCCTGAAAGCAGCAGGCCGTCACTTAAGGTTACTGCTAACCCAGCTACAGTCCCAGCGACCCAATTGCAAGTTCAAGAACACTCACAACCGCAACTTTTTGTTGCCAAAGGCTCAAGTCCTACCAAACCCCAACCACCCGCAGGCCTTAGGCCCTCTTACGAGAGGAAATCCTTTCTCTCACTAGTAGCTGATTTAGCTGAAGAAACAGGGGATGACATGGTGGATTGCATTAAGCGACTGGACGCCACTTTTGTGTCACTAGCTTTGAGCTACGATCACCTCGACTTAGGCCTATTGGACGAATCCTTCGCAACCGAAGTTCAAACGATGCCTTGTGCTTGGGAAACATTTGAATTTACGTTCGCAAAAGCTACTATCTCTGCTATTAAACTGCTCAGCACTGAGATCTCCAAAGAGCAAGCAATCAAACAACGCCTCATCACATCGTATGATCAGCAAACCACTTCTGCCATCACTGACCAAGAAGTTGCAGAGCTGTCAAGACTTGCTGAGATGGAATCCTAGTTCTTAAGGCATTGGTACACTCTTAGGTTGCAATGGGAAGTTGAAGGATGCCGAATAATGACCAACATTGAGCAGTGCCGCGCTATCAAAACAGCAAAGTACGACCCCACATATGTCGCACCAACCTCATATCAAGTGTTAACCACTCTTTGGGGCCGTCCTATAGAAGAACACATCAAAGGACACCCCTACCTTGACCGCTTGTTGACCGAGGAAGAGTTACACATTGCTAGCCGAGTCAACTCTGGTGACTTCCTAACAGATGTTTTCACATACATCACCCAAGTGGGGATTAAGCCCTGTGATCTGGACCGCAAAGCTCAATTGGAATACAATCCCAATTTCTATACTTGGCTCCTTCACAAGTAACCCCTACACCTCCATGCTGAAAGCCCTTACCCTTCTGACCCTAAATCCTAGGAAGGATTCTTCTCAAGCTGGAAGGGGAGGGGGTAAGGTGAATCAAATCAGAATAAGTAAATCAAATCAAAGTCAGTGAAACACATAGACATATACTATGCAAAATAGATGGGGTAGAAAAAGTGCATGGAAATTTTGAAGTAAAGGGCAAAAAGTCAAAGTCTGAAAAGGAGAATATACATTGGATCTTAATGAAGTCATTCAAAAGCATAGAGTTTTTCTTTTTCAGCAAATTATTATGTCGCAAGCACTAATGAAAATTACGATTTATGACATGAACAAAAGATGTCACAGCAAGACTGCGCCCACCTACTTCCATTCACAGATGAGGAAAGAGAGCAATATCGCATCCACCTAGAAAATCGTGCCTTCGGCCAGCTTAAGTTTCGAACCGTCCGCAATATAGAAGTTGTGGTGGCTAGGGAGGAAGCAGCTAGGAGGGTGGTCGAGCAATGTAACCTCAGCAAGTACCTTGAAAAATTCTCATAGGAGTCAGACCACCTGAAGTGTGTAGAGTTCCTCAGATCATACGACCCAGACCAAGAATGCGGCACAGTGACGGTGGGTAGAGGAGAAAGTGCCAAGCAGGTGCATGTCTGTCTAGACTCAGCCTTGGTAGAGAAGGCGTTGGGGTTGGAGCCAAAGATGGAGAGAAAACAGAAGAGAGATGTCTATGCGATGCTCAAAATGAAAAAGGAGGAGGTACTCACCAATGACGGCATCAGCATCCTAGACATCCCTGATGCAGAAGCTAGCCTGCAAGCAAAGCTAGTACATGTCCTCTTCTCTAGCCAGTGCTACAACTCCCTGATGCATCGAATCAGCATGCATGTGCTGGAGAACATAGCGGCCCACACTCTGGACGAAGTTGACTAGAATAGGTATGTACGAAAGACTATCGACCAGGCAACTAGAGCATTGGCTTTAGGAAGTATGCCAACAAGTGGAGGGTCTCCAGCCTCCAAGGTTACAGAGAGGAAGAAAGCTTCATCCAAGGCCTCTTACATCGGGTATGGAGGTGTCTTAACGGCGCTTATCCAGGAAGCCGTGAAGGAGGTGTAGGAGGCAGAAGAGGGGGAGGGTAAAACACCCGAGAGATCACTTCCTCATCAACACTAGGAGAGTTCCAGTGATAGGACTAAGACCGAGGAAGAAGGGGAGGAACAGAAAAGCAAAAAGCAGGTCAAGGAGACCGAGAAGAAGGCAGCACAAAAGAAAAAGAAAAAGGATAATGAGGGTCGCAGGAAAGAGAAAGAGGACTTAGAGAAGGCCAAGAGAGAGTCCCTGGAGGCCAAAGAGAGGGAGAAGAAGAAAAAATAGGAAGAAGAAAAGGAAAGGGAGCAATTACAGAAGGCTAAGAAGGCATCGAAGCAGGAGGCAGAGGAGAGAAAAAGAAAGGAAAAGGAAGAAAAAGAGAAAAAGAAGGAAGAGCAGAGAAAAGCAGAAGAGGAAAGGCGAAGAAAGGCTGATGAAGAAGAGAAAGAACTAAGAAGGAAGGAGGAAGAGGACCTGGCTGAAGCTACACGCCGGTCCATAGGATAGCAATGCAAAGCTGATGAACTGGGGAGTTTGAGCCCACATAGAGAAGAAAGGCCTGGCACATAGGTGTCAGAGATTGTGCCGCCCGCCATCTTTGAGGGCAAGGGCAAGGCCCCAATCCACCCAATTCCTACTGTATTGGTGCCTCCCACTGAGCCGACCACCATCACTCCCAGCATCCCCACCAGTACAGACGTATCAAATCTTGTGGCATGGATGCAGTATTTCATTAACAAGGAGATAGCCCAGGGGACGAGCACTGAAACTATGGCTACAGGGCAAAAGCGGCCGACCACAGATGCAGAGCCTAGGCAAGATCCTAAACGACAAAAGGTGGAGGCCTCAACAACACCCATCCAAACAATGATGACGCCGCCAGCTAATTACGATGAATACGTCACCGAGCTATTCTCACAGTTGGAGAGAGCTAAGGAGGAGTGAAAGGTAGCGGTGGCTGAGTTGGCAGCTGAGAAGAAATCAATAGCCACCTTCCAGATTGACAAAACAAGGATGATAGCCATGCAACAAAGGGAAATCGTAGATCTCAAGCAGAAAATAAAGGCTAAGGATGACAGAGAAGAGCACTGGAGGCAGCAACTCGAGAATGAAACACAGGAGTTGGTGAAAAAGCAAAGAGAACATAAGCTCTTGATAATGCTATACCAGGAGCTCATTACAAAAACTGCTAAAGTTGAAGAGCTCATGGCTGAGCTCAACGCCAAGGATGAGAAAAGAAAGCAAGACATGGAGGAGCAGCAAGAAGAGATTGAGCACCTAACCGGTCAGTTGAACTCTGAAAGAGAAGAACAGGAGAGGCTGATCAGGGAATTGGAGGACCAAGAGCAAAGGCTTATGATACTGACCCTGAAGCAAGGGGAGAGCATGGAGGACATGAACAAGAAGGCGGAGGAGTGGGCAGTGTATAATGAAAAGAGGGTGAAGACACTGGCACGGCGCCTCGCTCTGGTAGAAAAGGAAAAGATCATTGCAGAGAGCAAGGCAGAAGCTGCCCAAGTGGCCTTCAATGCCCAACAAAAAGCCTTCCTCGACACCATCATGGACACTACCCGCCCAGAGGAGGGAGAGCCATTGGAGGTGGCACAAAGGAAGCTCAACATTGCACGCAGAGTCCTACATGCAAGACTACAATTTCCACCCCAACCTACGGAGGTTAGGCTGAGCCTGGACGAGCAACGGAAATACCTATTGCTGGCCGGCCTAACCCCCCAGGAAGTGGATGTCCTAGGATTTGAAGACAGAGTACCACAGGGAATCCGGCAAGGGGAGGAAGCCGAACTTGAAGTCGACATGAACAGATTCAGAGAAGATGTAATCCCACAACCCCCCTCGCTACACAATCAGGAATAGCAACCACTTGACCTGCCCCTGGACAGACAAGCCACGCTCAAGGAACGATGGAAAAAGTTGGTGGAAGAAGCTAGAAGGCGACTGCAGGCCAAGCCAGTCGTGCGGCCATCCACATCCCTCCCACCATGCCCCGATGACCTCCCAATGCAATTCCACGCGGAGCTAGTGGTCTAGGAACGGCAGGAAATCGAAAATGACCCTTTCTCTTTCAACTTCTTTATGCCTAACAGCCTGAGAAGGGTCCTGCCAATCAAAGTAATGGAGGAGGTGATTGCGGCTGGCAGCTGATTGGGCCAAAACATGGCAAACGAGGAAGCAGAAATTTGGCAAGATAAAGTGTACAAAGTGCCACACATCGTAAGGGGCTACAACTGCCAATCCCTTTGGAGAAGGCGAATATGCAATATTAACATGCTTGCCTGGATGGCATTTTGCAACACCCTACCCTACGAGAGGAATGACCCCACATTCATGGCGTATCCTCATAGGGTAGGCGTGGATTTTGTCGCCACCCTCCATGGGAGGCGTGACTTCCCCATCATCTACAATTCCAACGCCACCTCCTTCGAGGATGCTCTACTTTTTTATTTAGGAAGCCTAACCGACTCCATGACGTGCTTCCTCGCGGAATTCTCCTCCTGTCCCGATCCTGCTTTTATAACTACGTGTAATTACCTTAGGCTTCTTAAGCTCCTACTCAAGCAATATCTGGCACCGCAAGAAAATGGCTTGCCTCCCCTCTTTTTTGATCCCAATGCTATTGATAGCTGCGCTATGGCCCGCTTAAGGATGAGAGCTAGCCTACTACCTTCCTTTTGCCTAGCTCTCCTAGACGATATGAGTGACAGCTAATTCACTAGGTGTAATCACCCCTTCCTTTCCACCACCTCTCTCCACGTCCGCATGAACCTGAAAGGGTACATGCAAAGCCAACAATTTTTGCACAAATCCATCCGCCCTCCTTCCCCCCCTCGTTCAGACGAAGAGGATTAGGCCTCACTGTCATTCATTCCACCAAAAAAAAAAAAAAAAAAAACTGGTAAACATCACCCACTTGAGGAAGCACTTATCACCACAGAAAGCACAATCACTGCACCTAGGGATCCTTAAGTTAGGCGTGTTCGATGACTTCGGTTGGCCGGCTCCACTCCCAACCCCCTAGCCCTTTTTGCTCCCCCACTTCACGCTTAGGGCCCATCAAGGGCAGGACACACCCAGGGAGGTAACACTCACCTCGGGTTAGACCTGTCACCCTAAGCCACTGGCACCGCACCCCCCTTAGCACAAATGGGGTCTCCTCAAGTGTGGGACATCACCCAAGCTTGCCTGCGGTTAGACCCACCTCCCCATCCCACTAGCACGAGCACAAGGCACCAACACGCTGAGGACAGCACTCCCCTTAGGTAGAGCATCGCACCTTCTCCTTCAGGCACCCCAACAGCGCCAAACCACCAGCTTCAAAGGCCCTCATCCACCCATGACATCCAGTTAGCTGCTTCGACAAACATCATTCTTAAGCTTCCACAAGCACTTGAGTTTACACGTGGCCCTCACCCTTACACCAACCCAACATCGAAGTCCCATGGGACTGGCACCCGTCTAGGAGGGGGGTAATGTTAACCCCAAGTCGAGATGGCGGAAAAATGAAGGAAAAAGTAAAAGGAAGATGGAAAAATAGCAAAGACACGCAGGCGGCCTCTAAAGATGAACCGGGCAAAAAGTGCAACTTTAAATGAAAAGGCGCCTCAAAAAACTCGAAAAACTCTTTTAAAAGAGTGCCAAGCTCCCTCCTATGCTAATTGTAAAATATTAGATGGGTGTAGGCTAGAGGCACAAGGCTAGAAGAGGGAAAGGGAAAAAGGACCTTGCCACAATGGTCGGTCATGTAGAAAAGGAATGGGTGCCCATGGGATATTAGGGTTTGTATTTATAAAGTTCAAAAAGTGAATGAGAGCTCATTCTTTGGTGTGTGGCAACAAGAGTCTTCTTCTTCTTCTCTCCTTCTCATCTTCTTGCTTGTGTGAGGGAGTGCGAGAGTGCGAGGGAGTGAGTGTGTGAGAGTGAGGGAACAAGAGGGTGAAGCTCTTCACCATCTCCTCTTCTCTTCTTTTCTCTCTTCTTGCACGCGCGGCTATGGAGGATGGAGCTTGGAGGTGGAGGAGGCTTGAGGATGCTTGAGCTTGCATCTAGGATCATGGAGCTACCGACATGTGTGAGAGAGGAGGCAACTCATATCGGCACTAAGGTAAGCTCACTACACTCGTAGGATCGATGGCGCATCGGTTAGGTGAGAGATAGCCATTACAGCTTGCTTGGAACGCTTGAAACAATAAGCAGTCCGTGGGTCTTGGCAGTTGAGCGAAAGCTCCCACACATGTGAATGCGAGTGAAGCCGTACGTGGGTGATGCCACAATATTCATATCTCAAGTACTAATGTCTATGTGATTTGATTATTTAATAGAATTTCAATAATTATTTGATTTATTATGGCTAGCTATATTTATTCGATAAATTATTTTCTAACATGATTTTTTGAATTTTTGGCAGAGTTGATGTGTGGAGCAAGATGAATTGGATATACGCAGCAAGCGCAATTTATTCCATGGATTTCTTCATTGAATTATTTAAATAGACCCGTCGTTGTTTATTCTAAGGCGTGCTCACATCCTCCTTGTAAATATTTATTAATACTTGAGATTTCAGGAGACATATAGAAGATATTCTAAAAATATTTCATGGCTGTCAGTACTTGTGAGTTGTGCAACTGATTTGCAATTATTTATTCAGTTAACTCAAACTATTTTATAAAAAGAGTGATTGTAAAGGGCCTATCTTTGGGCAAAGTAAAACTCATTTTAATATTATAAATATGGCATGGAGGAGATGCCCACTCCATGTATGGGGGGAGATTGCACCTAATAGTGTGTTGCTCAATTTTTCTTTACTCTTCTTTAAGTCTATTTTGAGTTTTATGAGTTGTGCTTTCATTTTTATGAGTAAAGGAGAGTGAGCAAGAGCTTCTTCTGCTTGCTACGCACAAGTCTCGCATCCAATATGTGCAACAAATGTTGAGACAAGTTTACTCACTAAGGAGGTGAATAGAAAGAGCAATGCATGATCAAAGAGCTCCAATGCACTTGTGGTGAGAGGAAGGCCAAATGACAAGGGGAACTCTCTTAGGAAGGCAAGTTAAGAAGCAAATTATTACATATGAAAAAGAATGCAGAATGCTACTTTTGTAATAAGAAAGAACACATAAAAAGGAGAGCTCCACATGCAGGAACAAGAAAAAAGGAAAAAAGATAAATGAGGATGATGAAAAAGAGAAAAACAAGGCAAAGATTGAGCAAATATATGCATGTGGCAGTGATGATGGTGATGTTTTGTTTGTATTCTCTTTTGGTGATGCATTCTTAGTTGCCATGGATAATGGTATGTTTTAAAATTGGCTTATGGATTTTGGAGCATCATTTTATGTTACTCCACATAAGGAGTGATTCTAAAGAGGATGTTTCCGCCTTGGAAACAACTCTGTATGCAATACTATTGCCATTAGGGATACACGTTTGTCATTGCTAAACAGTTCTTCTTTTGTCTTATTGAATATATATGTGTGGAAGAATTGCAAGACATCCCTTATTGTGGCCAAAAGGCCAAAATATGATACTTTGTATTATTTACATGTTCCTAGCGTTAAAGATCATGTTATAGTTACCACGAAATAGCCATTTATTTCTTTATGGCATTATGGTTTGGGGTGTATGTCAGTCATTGGAATGAAAGCTTCGTGCTATTTAAACTATCTTTCTTACCTTACTTTTTTAAATATTGGCTTTTGTGAGCATTGTCTGTTTGAAAAGTAAACAAAAATATCACACCCACAATTTCATTAGGCGGAGGTTTGTACTTTGTCACCTTTATAGATGATGGCACAAGGTTTTGGCTTATCCTCTTCACAATAAGATTGATGTGCTAGATACATTTCAAATGTTCGTAGCATTTATAGAGAATCAGTCAGGCAAGAAGCTTAAGTGCTTGAGAATAAGTAATGGTGGAGAGTATACTCCACATGCCATTATGAAATTTTCTACCAGCCATGGTATTAAGGGAGAGTTGATAACTACTAGGAATCCTTCTCAAAATGGCATGGCTAAGAAGATAAACAAGTCTCTCCCCTTGGAGAATAATTTAGTTAAAATGCCAAAAATTCATGTAAGCTTTGGCCATGGGAGATTAATCAATAACATTCATTCATTCCACTCTTAAAGTCAAACTAACGTACAAAAAATTTGGACCTATAAGCATAAGATTACCTCATCTGCTAGAGCAGCACAATCTTGTGTGCTATTAGGAATCTCCTCACCCCATGGCTCTCTCTTTTTTGTTGGTTGTGTTTGTTCACTCTTTCATTCTGTACCTATTGTTGCTCCTAGATTATTATTCATCTTTGCACCAGCTGTGATGGGACCTGAAACGGGCCGGCACTGGCTCATGCACTAGCCGGACCTCTATCATGCGCTCAACAACCCCATGGCCTCGCGGCCAGGAGCATGGATGACACATACATCATCTTCCTAAACATCTTGCGTTTGTATCACGTCTCGTAGTCCAACTCTAACCCAATTAACACTCCTTAGAGGGAGTCCCAGCACATTGCCAAATAGCACGAAGTACAAACATAGGAGGTTCTCCCACGGCTGACTGCCACTACCTCACTGTGACTCTCCTACACCTTGGGGATTGGCCCCTCGATGCGTCGCTAAACATATATAACACACTATCGCACACATTTCCACTCAAGGTACCAATTGATCGTATCCAGGAATGTACCATACCTCACTTTCTTTCCCCTTAGGACCCACGCCTAGTCTATAGCTTAGAACAACCTTACTCACTCAACGTTGGTCATATTTCTCTAGAAAGCAATTGCCATGCATCCAAGAGGTATTGTCTGATACCTTTTAAATTTCTTTATGATTCATGCAAATGGTGAATGTCCATGTGCTCAAACAATTAAGATAATCAGCATTTGTACACATGTGGAAAACATTTCTTTCAATGATTTCGACTATTACTCGTATACGGCGCTGCATGAACCTAGCACCGAGAAACCCTCGTGCTACTAGGTTCTTAATCTTTAATTATCGACCAACCTAAATGGTATGCATAAAAACCAGCAAGCTTTTCATCATTTCATTCAGCATTTAAACACCTCTTACACACTCTACCCCCTCACCCGTTTAGGTTGTGCATAGTGCATAGGTTTAGGGTTCATTTTCCACATTTTTATTGTATAAAAAGCCATAAAAACTCACTAAAACATAAAGGTAGGGCTGAATGAGTCTAAACCTCATACTTCAAACCCCCCATACATTTACAAACATGAATCTTATTTTTCCTTAATTTTCGGCACTCAAAATCCATTTTTCTTACATTTTTCTTCATTTTTCCTATTTTTCTTGTATTTTTCCTCAATATTAAATAACTAAAAATACAGAATGAGTTGTGGGCTTTGGCCCTTAGGTTCGTTTGCAGCAAAATCACAAATTTAGTTGGTGTGTCTTACTATAATTTCCATTTATATATCAAAAACACCCAAATTCCCCATATTTCGCGTGTTTTACGGGTTTTACACTATTAATTTCATCCACAACACTTATGATTTTCTGATTTTCTGAGCATAAACAGTTGGAAGACATTGCAAACAACATTATAATGCATAATCATCCCATGGGAATAAGTATTCATAAAGCAACTTGCATAAAACATCAATTTCCTTTGTAAAAATGAGATTACCGTTCTTTACGGGTTGTGGGTTTTTATTTGCCATATCTCAGGACTGATTTCCAGCCACCATTAATTCTCATGATAGTCCACAATCAGCAATATTCCTTCCTTTTGCACCACGGAGCAATTCGGTCTTCATTGGATAAACATCCGTCATCCATTCTTCTTCTTCTTCTTCTTCACCACATGAATCTGCCCTTAGAAGAGAGAGAGGGAGGAGAGAGAAAGACTGAAATCAGAATTCTCCAACCAGGCCACCATGTCTTGGGTGAGAGGCGGCGATATGATCAGCAAGGAGAAGGTAGACAAGGGCAATGATCATTTGCATGGGTTGTTTGCAGCAGGCATGTTGCCTCCTCCCATCCCATGGCGTAAATTTCGGGCGCTCCCTGGTGTCGTTTTCTTCCTCTCCCTCCCACCACGATTTATTGCTAAGTCAAAAATTGGCATAAAATGCCCCCTAGGCCCCAAAGGTCACCACTCCTTTGGCCAAACTCATGTCCACCTTTTCAAATCTTGACCGGTTTGTGGTCATTTTCCTGTCCGGACTCCGAATCGAGCTCTGAAAAATCCTGGGCAGCCGGCTTGACATCTCGCATTGGCCGATAACTCTTGTCAACCCACAGGACAGTCTGAAAAATTATGAAAAATCAACAAGTGTCGCTCGGGCGCCTTTAAAGCACTTTGGCACTTAAAATCGTCCTAGATCGAGCTACCGCCTTCGACGTTGAATATTTTTCCCTTGATATTCATAATTTTTAGCTATTTTTAAGCACTTCTCGACACCAAAATTCCGCTCTCATTGGCAACCACGGGATAGGGCGACTCAGCCTGTCGAATCCCATACCAGATCTGCACAAAAACAACCAAAGGAAGCATGAAGCTAATACAAAACAAATACATACTAAACACAGCACAACGCTCACCCTACCCCCTGACAGAACCAAGGCATGACATCCACAAGAAGTAGGCCTAGCATAATCTGATAGAAAGTCTGAAGCTAGTCACTAACCGACTGCTCCAACACGGCCAAACTAAAAAGAACTATCAAAGAAGTTGCCCAAAGTGGTGGTCTGAACTACCTATCTAACTAAGGACAACACGACTAGGAGCTCCTACTAGGTGAGGACTCTTATAGCCTGATCGAGAAATATTTTATTTTAGCTCATTACTTCTTTTAGGGTGTCTTTTCTTATTTTATTGACATACTTGGGCATGTAAAAAGGAGGGAGCTGAGCGTAGTGACCCAAGGAGAACAAGGCATCGGCCTCAAGACCTATCTCGGTACCTATGAACCTACCAAGCCCTCGCAAGGCAACACTTAATCCTTTTTTGGCGCTCACTTTTATTTTCACTCCAACCTTCCTAATTTCTTCTTTTTCTAGCAAGATGCCACCCCTAGGAAGACAAGGCATCGGCCTCGGGTCTGACTCATCCCTAGGAACCTACCAGGCCTTCGCAAGGCAATGATCAACTACGTATACATTTTCCTTTCTTTTCTTTTCTTTGATAGGGGTTAGAACCCCTTTTTACACACTTTGTATCTATATTTATTATCTTGTCAGATATTCAGGGTTTTTTCCCTTTATTATCTTTAGTTTTCTTTTGGCAGGCTTCTCTAACTGCCTCACAACTAACAAGAACTCCTAGAATGGCCGCCTAGCAGGCTAGCAGAACAGGGTCACTAGGACTCTCTACTAAAATAGGTATTCTGATGCTTGACAATGTCTGTATAGGAGGCAACAACTACTCAGACCTCCCTCAAACATACTGAACCTAATCCTGGGACTCCATGCCTTGGACGTCGGTCCCCAATAAGAAACGAAAAACCCCCCTTAACAAGTACACAAACACATATAACATACAAACCACTGTACTCATAAAGGATAGATATCACCTGGAGAGGGCCACAAGAAGCTTCC
This sequence comes from Lygodium microphyllum, assembly GCF_053477565.2. Taxonomy (NCBI): domain Eukaryota; kingdom Viridiplantae; phylum Streptophyta; class Polypodiopsida; order Schizaeales; family Lygodiaceae; genus Lygodium; species Lygodium microphyllum. The sequence goes on along the minus strand of NC_141148.1, from coordinate 89,876,628 downwards.
ACGCAACAAAAGGCTTCTTCCAAGCGCTTCTTCAAACCTGTCTAGCACAAGACTAAAACAAAGTACGGTTAAAAGCACCCGTACTAGACAGACAACTAGCCCTCTTGGCCTAACGAAATAAAACACTTCGCCACAAAACTTAATCGGCCATTTTGGCCTAACGAAATAAAACATTCAAAACCTCACAAAAATGGCCCTCTTGGCCTAACGAGATCAAACAGAATAACACCTACACATCCCTCCCTGGAAGAATCCAGATATACAATAATAAGCTCCTTTCCAAGGAGGAAAAACAAGCTCGTAGCCCTAAACTAAATGCATAAGATTATGACCCATCCCTCTTGCATAGATAGTAAGAGGCGTACGCATAATATGTTGTCTAATCAACCTATCGGTCCCAGATAATAACGGTAGATTGGTCTCGGCTACTCTTTGCATCACCCATATCAACCATCGTCTGCCATACATTACATGTTCGGATAACATTCCCCACAAGCGACCGGGTCCTGTTTCATCATTGATAACAATATCCAAACTAGGGCCACAATTAAAGAAAAGGTCTTCTTCATAAGCAAGATTTGCTAATGAATCCACAAACTGATTCCAGTAACGTGGAATCAGCTGAAAAGACACTCTCTCAAACTCCTCTAGTAGGTTCATAGCAGTCCGATGATACATACAAAGAATGGGATTCCGCACTGTGTATGTCCCATCTAGCTGATTCAGGATCAATTGGGAATCCCCTTTTACTAACAATCGACGAATACCACATTGTTTGGCAATATGCAGTCCCATAATCAAGGCTTTATACTCTGCCATATTGTTAGTGAATCCTACCCCGAGATAAGCAGCTAACTTCATCGTAACTCTATGTCGGGGGTCTCGGATTACTACTCCAACACTCCCTTTTTTATTAGGGCCCCTGGACGCTCCATCAAAATATAATGTATACGTCCACAATGGGTTTACACAGCCGGCCATCACAAACTCCTCTATTCATAATTATGGTAATCAAAGTTTAGCATGTTGAGAGGATGGACTGACGGCTCCATCCCACCTTCTTCATTGAACTCAACAGGGATACTCGTCAACAGTCGTAAGCAGTGATGGCAGAAGACTTTGATCTCCCACACAAAGGTTCCGTCTTCTTACTCAATCACCTTATATCCTCTGCTCCCCCAGATGAGTTTCCCCTGATTATATCTTTGCTCCAGATATGGGTGCTCCAAATAAGGGATTAACCGACCCATCAACCGACTTTTAAGCTCTTTTTCGCAGGTCTCAAATCACCCCTTGCATGGATCTGCAATGCATTTTCTTTATATTAGCATACTTAGAAGTAATAAGGTTTAATCTTATTAAGATTAACCTTATTCTTAAACTCTACTCCTTGTAGATCAGCTAATAGGGCTGTAGACCTATTCTTCCCTAACCTGACGATTTTGTAGGGACCATCCCATTTGGGTTCCAGCTTCCCTGGAAACAACTCCCTACGCGCATCATAATACAAAACCAGTTGTCCTTTCTTAAAGGTACACTTCTTCGCTTTCAGGTCATGCAACTATTTCATGCGACGTTTAGCCACCTCCTGGTGTAATAGGCTTTGCAGCTTAATTTCATTGAGGTGTGCTAAGGTCGTAAATCGCTCTAATAGGGCGTCCTCATTACCCAAAGAATGGTTTATTGCGAATCTAATGGTCGGCAACTCAATTTCTAAGGTAAAATGCACTCTTCACCATAAACTAGTTTGAACGTCGTGTGGCCAGTGGCTCGCTTGAACATGGTATTATATGCCCATACTGCCACATATAGCTTCTTGTCCCAGTCTCATTTCTTTTCGGAGACTATCTTGGACAAGATACCCACAAGCTGCTTGTTGGTACTTTCAACCTGCCCATTTGCTTGCGGATTATAAGGAGTCATTTTATTGTGCTTGATTTGCCAAGCCTCAGTCAAGCTTTTGATCACCTTATTCAGGAAATGGGTTCCACGGTCCGACACTAATTCTTTCGGGGGACCAAAACGGCATATTATATGCTCTAAAAGAAAACTAGCAGTTTCTTTAGCATCATCTTTCCTTGTTGCACGTGCTTTTGACCACTGTGTGAAGTAGTCAGTTGCTACAATAATATACCTCTTTTGCGCAGTCGACGACAGAGTAATAGGACCCACAAAGTCTATTCCCCACTTCTCAAATGGAAGTATCGCCATAATAGGGGTGAGTGGTCTTTTCCTATTCTCTCGACTATCATGTCGTTGACAAATATCGCATCTCTTAACATACGCGAACGCATCCTGGAAGATTGCAGGCCACCAGTAACCTGCTCTTAAAGCCTTTTGTGCTGTAAGCCATCCAGCAAAATGACCCCGCAAGCGGAATCATGGCACTCTTCCAAAATGAATGGCACCTCGTCAGGCATCACACATCGGCGATAGATGTCATCAACCCCTTGCCGATATAATGTATCTGCGATCAAGGCAAACTTTAACGCCTACTACTTAATTTTCCTTCTCTCAGCTTTAGACAGTTCGGATCCAGCCTCTCCTGTCAATAAATAATGCATTATTGCAGCATACCAGGAGGGAATAGATGCCATATCTATCTTAAATAATGACTCCATGTCACTACCTTCAGCCACAGATTCTTTCAGCTCCCCAAAGTCCACAAGACATTCCACAATACCCTGTAACCTTGGTGGCTTACTCCTGATCTCATAATCAAACTCCTGCAAAGTGATTAACCACTTCGCTAAACGATCAGGCGGCTGCAACTTATTCATCAATAATCGAAGCCCCTCCGCCTTCGTATAAAGCACAACTTTCTCATAAAGGATATAGTGCCTGAATTTCTTAGTCCCAAAGACCATCGCTAGACACAACTTCTCCATGTAGGTATAATTGATCTCTGAAATGCCCAATTTCCGACTAGCAAAGGCTATCGGATGATACCACTTTTCCTCCCAGATTTGGGCTAAACAGCAGCTGATACTATGCATGGTGGCTGCTGAAAATATATAGAACACCTCACCTCTTTTAGGTGCTTTTAAAACGGGAGCTTTTACTAGCTCCTGCTTCACATCCTCGAAAGCTACCTTACAAGGGTCACTCCATACAAACAAACAACTAAAGGACAATAGATTTGTAAGCGGCAACGTTCTTTCTGCCAAGGCATTTATGAATCTACGGTAATAACCAACCAAAGACAGAAAGCTATGAACTTCTTTCAGAGTGCGTGGTGGACCCATGGCAACTATGACTTTGACCTTCTCGGGGTCTGTTGCAATCCCTACCGAACTGACCACATGGCCCAGCAATAGCCCATAAGGTACACCAAAAACACACTTCCGTGGGTTTAGAGCGATGCAAAATTGCCTACACCGCTCAAAGCATTTTCTTAAAATGATCAACTGCCTTTCTCTCATGGTGGCAGCCCCTAAGTCATCAATAAACACCTTCAACTCTTCAAGGGATATGTCACCGAATGTCTTATCTGCTGTTCGTTGCCACGAACCAGGCACATTGCATAAACCAAAGGCCATTACATGGTACGCAAAAGTACCAAAGACAGTAATAAAAGTTGTTTTCAACTTGTCCTCTTCTGCAATTGCCATCTGGTTGTATCCTGCAAAGCAATCCATAAACGAATGTATCTCCCTACCCGCTAATTGATCCAAAATCTGGTCAATGAATGGCAACGGGTAGTAATCCTTAACTGTCTGCTTATTCAGCTCTCTAAAATCTACACATAATCGGATTTGATTATTTTTCTTCTTTCTGATAACAACGGGTGAACACCATTCCATGTGTTGAACAGGGAAGATTAAACCAGCTTTTCTCAGCTTCTATAACTTCTCAAACAGCCTGTCCCTCAATTCGAAAGGCATATGTCTTACTTTCTGTCGTACAGGGCGGCTTTCTTCTTTTACGGGAATAGTATGAATAGCCAGGCTGGGAGGAATGCCTCTCAGCTCATCATAACTCCAAGCAAAGATGTCGCGGAATTCTTGAATCAAGGACACATAGTCCTCCCTTTCTGCTGAGCTAAGCATAGAACCTAATTTAATTGGCCGCGAATCATTTGACGTGCCAAGGTCTAGCTCGATAAGAACTACATCTCTTATACGAACTTGGGCCTCTAACGGCTTGTTCAAAGTGATCTGATAGATGTCTTCCGTGGTAGATCCCTCTTTGGACTCATCACTCGATGATGTCTCACTGGCGGATAAATCCTCTAATGTCTCCAATTCTGTGGAAGATAGAGGAGCTCTCTCACTTTACGGGGACTCAGGATAGGCATCAATCACCATGCACTGAGCACCTCTGCCGAATATCAGCCGACCGGCGGGTATATCCACTTGGCAGTCCACTTGCAAGATCTAAGGTCGTCCAAGTAATACTTGGTAACTTAGACGCCCTGCAAACCGAATTGCCCTAAAGTCCAACAGGCATTCTACATTTGCAACAGTGACATGGACCTTAGTAATGCAGCCTTCCGGCTATCTCAAACTATTATCCGCCATTCTGAGAATTGTGGAGGTATCTTTCTGGATCGCAAGACCTAACCTTTCCATTAGTTCAGAACTCATAATGTTAACCGATGATCCCGTGTCGACAATGGCATAATCTACTAATATCCCATTGACATAGGCTGCAACCCTTGGGCAATGCTTCTCAGCATGCTCGAACCAGTCATCATCAACTCGCGCAATACCCAAAGGTTCCACGATATACTCGGTAAGCAGGATCTTTCTAAATTCCTTGCGTACTCCTGGAGAAAGCTTAATAAGCTGTAAAAGGTTCACATCCGGCTTGACTTCGCAAAGAGAGCTCGCCAAATCAAATTCACGATAGTTTGGCAGAGTTCGCTTTTCACGCCAAACCATCCGCTCTTTAGGTCACTGAATCGGCTTTATTGCCTCTTTTTTAACTTTCACCGTCTTCCTCGGTAGTTCCTTATCCTTCTTAGCATCGGCTTTACTCTCCATGGGCTTTAGAGGTCCCCTTCCATGACAGGATCCAGAACTTGCGTTCCTTTGTCGCCTTGTTTAGGGTTTCCGTCGACAGGCTTATCCTTGTCGGCCTCTCTACCCTTCTGATCTCTTGTAAGGACAGCTCGCAGATTAGAGGTTTCAGCGTCATTAACACGCACAGCCTCAATCAAACTAACCCCACTACCACTAGGCAGCTCCTCTACTGTAGTCTTTGGTCGTTGGAGTATTTGTTTAGGCCCATCCTCTCGCTGGGAATCATTTCCTTGTGCACGATGATTAACAGGCCCTGGTTGCCGACTACCTCGCTGGAGGGAACTAATCTTACTCCAGCAAGTGGGTGCTAAATGGCCGGATTTTCCACAGATGTCGCACTTGACATTTGGGCAATTTCGTGGATAATGTTGCCCACCACACCATTTGCAGCTAAACCTCGAAGGTGCACCCTCATCTGGGTATCTACTTCCTATCAAATTTTGTTGTTTTTTAAGAAAGTTGACATCAACGGCTATTTGTCGATACTGCTCCGTAATCATGTCGGTATAATGCTTCATCATGTCCTTAACCTCTCCAAGAACATTGGAAGCACTCGACTCGTAGCCTTGATCATTACCCTGTCATTCCGTAGGCCTAACAATTTGATTAGGCACTAGTTGTTGAACCACAGTCATGCTATTAGGATTAACTGCCTGGCCTCCACCATTTGGAGCCATTTGACTGCCTGTAGGCATCGATATGCTAGGGGGAGCTGGTAATAAAGGCACATTCTGCATCATGTTCCCTCTCCCATTAGGATTAGCCATCGCTATCCCTTGGCTACTACTGCCATTGGCCGTCGCCATATTATTTCCCAATGCTAGACCCATATTCGAATTGCCTCGAGAGGCATAGGCTGCTTGTAGTCGGGATTCCACTTCTTGTGCTCGTGTAATGGCAGTATCTATATCCCCCAAAGGGACACTACTCAAGTGCAACTGGATGTTAAAGTCCAAACCATGCACAAAATATTGCAATTGGGCAGCTGCGGGGATAGGAATAGAGGTGTCCAACTTACGGAAAATCTCTTTTAGTTTCTTTGCATAAGCACGAATATCCTCGTGTGGTTCTTGACGGGTCATGTTAAGTACACGCAACCAATATTGCCCACCCCGTTCAGGGGCAAACTCCCTTCGAAAAGCTCCATAAAATGAATCAATATTCAATATGGTTCCGGCTTCTAAACCATGATACCATATGGCAGCTCTTCCTTTGAGAGTCATGTTAAAGAACATCATTAAATGTCCTTCTTCTTGGATGCGACAGTTAAACATCAACTTTTGAAACTCCCTGATGTGGAGTTCTGCATCTTTCTCAACTAGCCCATTAAAAATGGGTAGTGGGTAACCTAGAGTCGGCAAATCCGTCGTTCTTGTAGGAATTGCAATGGGCTACGCCATGATGGAAATTGGATTTGCACTAGGAATAGGGAACGGTGGGGTTACACCTCCCGCACTTGATGTAGACTGGCTTATGGAAGAAAGGGGAGCACTAAAGCTTCCACCTTCTCCTAACTTACTGCTTGTGGCACCAAGACCACTAGATCCACTCCCTCGTAAGGGTTCAGCACGGCTACGCTTAGGGGAATACCCCCTAAGAATTTCAGCACGTCACCTAGCTCTTTCGTCTCTCTCTTGCTTTTGGATTTCGGCTAGACGATGCTTATCGATAAATAACGGGTCAATCTCAGTATCCTTTGGCATAAACTGCTAACTAGTACCTAGACAAAAAGGGTTCGAGGACCGCCACTTCTAAGCGGCTCCCAACAGACGCACTACTAATGGGACCTGAAACGGGCTGGCACTGGCTCATGCACTAGCCGCGGACCTCTATCATGCGCTCAACAACCCCACGGCCTCGCGGCCAGGAGCGTGGATGACACATACATCATCTTCCTAAACATCTTGTGTTTGTATCACGTCTCGTAATCCAACTCTAACCCAATTAACACTCCTCAGAGGGAGTCCCATCACATTGTCAAATAGCATGAAGTACAAACATAGAAGGTCCTCCCACGGCTGACTGCCACTACCTCACTGTGACTCTCCTACACCTTGGGGATTGGCCCCTCGATGCGTCGCTAAACATATATAACACACTATCTCACACATTTCCACTCAAGGTACCAATTGATCGTATCCAGGAATGTACCATACCTCACTTTCTTTCCCCTTAGGACCCACGCCTAGCCTACAGCTTAGAACAACCTTACTCACTCAACGTTGGTTATATTTCTCTAGAAAGCAATTGCCATGCATCCAAGAGGTATTGTCTGATACCTTTTAAATTTCTTTATGATTCATGCAAATGGTGAATGTCCATGTGCTCAAACAATTAAGACAATCAGCATTTGTACACATGTGGAAAACATTTCTTTCAATGATTTCGACTATTACTCGTATACGGCGTTGCATGAACCTAGCACCGAGAAACCCTCGTGCTACTAGGTTCTTAATCTTTAATTATCGACCAACCTAAATGGTATGCATAAAAACCAGCAAGCTTTTCATCATTTCATTCAGCATTTAAACACCTCTTACACACTCTACCCCCTCACCCGTTTAGGTTGTGCATAGTGCATAGGTTTAGGGTTCATTTTCCACATTTTTATTATATAAAAAGTCATAAAAACTCACTAAAACATAAAGGTAGGGCTGAACTGAGGCTAAACCTCACACTTCAAACCCCCCATACATTCACAAACATGAATCTTATTTTTCCTTAATTTTCGGCACTCAAAATCCATTTTTCCTGCATTTTTTTCCATTTTCCCTATTTTTCTTATATTTTTCCTCAATATTAAATAACTAAAAATACAAAATGAGTCATGGACTGTGGCCCTTAGGTTCATTTGCAGCAAAATCACAAATTTAGTTGGTGTGTCTTACTATAATTTCCATTGATATATCAAAAACACCCAATTTCCCCATATTTCGCGTGTTTTACGGGTTTTACACTATTAATTTCATCCACAACACTTATGATTTTTTGATTTTCTGAGCATAAACAATTGGAAGACATTGCAAACAACATTATAATGCATAATCATCCCATGGGAACAAGTATTCATGAAGCAACTTGCATAAAACATCAATTTCCTTTGTAAAAATGAGATTACCGTTCTTTGCGGGTTGCGGGTTTTTATTTGCTATATCTCGGGACTGATTTCCAGCCACCATTAATTCTCATGACAGTCCACAATCAGCAATCTTCCTTCCTTTTGCACCACGGAGCAATCCGGTCTTCATTGGACAAGCATCCGTCATCCATTCTTCTTCTTCTTCTTCACCACATGAATCTGCCCTTAGAAGAGAGAGAGGGAGGAGAGAGAAAGACTGAAATCAGAATTCTCCAACCAGGCCACCATGTCTCGGGCGAGAGGCGGCGATATGATCAGCAGGGAGAAGGTAGACAAGGGCAATGATCATTTGCATGGGTTGTTTGCAGCAGGCATGTTGCCTCCTCCAAAAATTGGCATAAAATGCCCCCTAGACCCCAAAGGTCACCACTCCTTTGGCCAAACTCATGTCCACCTTTTCAAATCTTGACCGGTTTGTAGCCATTTCCCCGTCCGGACTCCGAATCGAGCTCTTGAAAATCCTGGGCATCCGGCTTGACATCTCGCATTGGCCGGTAACTCTTGTCAACCCGCACGACAGTCTGAAAAAGAATGAAAAATCAACAAGTGTCACTCGGGCGCCTTTAAAGCACTTTGGCGCTTAAAATCATCCTAGATCGAGCCGCCGCCTTCGACGTTGAATATTTTTCCCTTGATATTCATAATTTTTAGCTATTTTTAAGCACTTCTCGGCACGAAAATTCCGCTCTCAAGCTGCTGCAAGGTACTCCTTTGGTGATTTGGTTGAGATCAAAATTCTCTTCTTTAAATCCTCTCTCACTAATGGATTTTGAATTGAAGCTATAAAGACAATAATGGATTTTATTAACAAGTCTCTTAGCAAGCCATTGGATGGCAAGATACCAAATGATTTTTAGTCTAGCAAGAAACCTAGTTTTGATCACTTGTGTGCTTTTAACTACTGAGGCATTTATGCATATACCTAGGGACAAGTGGAGTAAACATGGGCCTAAGTCTAAGAAATATTGGATATGAAAAGTCAAGAGAAATGGGATATTGCTTGTGGATCCTAAATCAAAGAAGGTAGTACACATCCATGATGTCATATCTAATGAGGATAAGATGAATAAGCAACCTATCCATTGAGTGATATTTCAAGAGAATGGAAAGCCAACACACGAGTAGATTGTATGACTTGTTCCACATAATAAAGGGCTTGGACAACTAGCAAATGCTGAGGTGGGAGTGCCACAGGAATGGTGGATAATCGTCTCATGTCTTATAGGATAAATAGGTGGGACAACTAGAGGGTCCTATTGAGTTAGCCTTATGCATACTCCATTTTTAGACAATGTCATGCTCACAGATTGTGGTGAGTCTTCTTATTAGATGCTATGACTATAGTTTCTATGCCTAAGGGTAAACACGCATTGCCATGTAAGTGGGCCTTCAAGCTAAAGGTATCTCCATCTAATGCATTACCTAAGTATCATGTAAGATTAGTGGCCAAAAGATTTAAGCAAGAGAAGGGGATTGACTTTGATGAGATGTTCTCGCCAATAGTCAAGATAACCACACTTCATATGGTTCTTAATTCAGTTGCTAGAGAGGATATGGAGTTGGTTTAGATGAATGTAAGTACTTCTTTTTTTTTTAAACATGGGGAGTTGCATGAGGCTATTTACGTGCAATAGGCAAAGGGGTTTGCTGTGGATGACAAGGAGTAGTTGGTGTGTAAGCTACATAAGAGCTAATATGGTTTAAAATAGGTCCCCAAGGAATGGTATCATAAGTATGATGCCTTTATGCAATCTCACGGGTACACTAGAAGTGAGACAAATTATTTAATGCCTATACACAAGGAAGGCTACAGAAGGTCACCTTATGATCTTGATTCTTTATACAATTTGACACGGGAAGTCATTCATGGATGTAGATACTTTAAAGAAAAGACGACATGAGACCTTTGACATGAAGGACTTGGGGAATGTCAGTCACATTCTTAGTATGTGCATTATGCGAGATCAAGAAAAATCTTATATTTGTCTCAATAAAAATGCATTGGAAAGGTATTGGAGCATTTCAATATGGAGAGGGGGAAGGCTGTCAATGTTCCATTGCCTTCATATTTGAAACTTAACTAAGAGAATAGCCCTGATTAGATGAGCAAAATGTTAAAATGGCCAAGGTTTGGTATGCATCCACGGTTGGTAGCTTGATATGTACCATAGTTGTTATATGTCCAAACATTACCTATATAGTGGAATAGTTAGTAGATACATTGAAAAACCATGGCAAAAAGCATTGGGAATCAATAAAGAGAAGGATTAGATACTTAAATGGCACTAGGTCTTTGTGCATATACATTGGAAGGAATAATGCATGTGTTCTTGGATATGTAGATACTGATTTTGTAGAAGGTATAGACTCTATGAGGTCTACTATAGGTTTTGTCTTCGTTTTCACACGTGGTGATGCCTCTTGGATCTCTCAATTATAACAATGTATGGCTTTATCCACCATTGAGCTAGAGGTTGTTCTAGCCATTGAGACCTATAGGAAGCTAAATGGCTTAGTTGCCTAATGGAAGGCTTGGGCATTTTAGGGGAAGTATCAACATTGCACAATGATGGTCATAGTGCCATTTAGTTAGCATGGAACCCTATCTTTTATGCAAAGGCAAAGGAGATTGAGGTGAAGTATCACTTCATTAGGGAGGTTCTTAAGGATAAGCACATTGAGCTTGTCAAGATCCATATAGATGATAATCCTGTAGATTTTCTCACGAAGACTTTACCTTCAAAGCACTTTGCACATTGTAGAGTGTTGATGGGTATTGGATAGTATCTTCACTTTCTCCTTATATTTCCATAAATGTGCATTGGCCTTTAAGTTGGAGGTTGATGGGGTAAAGGTCAAGGCCTATAGTTGAATGAGCACCCTTGTATATGTATACATTGTACAATTGTATATAAATGAAGATAACAAAGAATAAGGGTACCATCTATTTTGCATATCCACATAACTCTCTTGCGTTCACACACACACACACACACACACACACACACACACACACACACACACACACACACACACACACACACACACACACACACACACACACACACACACAATCCTCTTGCACTCCATAGTTTCTACTCGATCAGCTCAAATAAAGAGGGTTTCGGCCAAGGGGCCTATGCATGGCTAGTGGGTTGCCAAACAAACCTATAGGTCTATCCAAGTGCACCTCTACATAGCTTGGTAATGCCCATTGAAAAGCATGGGCTTGATATTGCCTCGTAGTAGTACATCTCACATCTCATCCCATGCCAACTATAAATGTATCACTAGAATCATTTGTGCATACATATTTGCATGTTGCATGCTAATCATTTTGTCATATTGAATTGTCAAGCCCAAGTTTATAATGATTTTGGATACTCACTTTTTTCTCATTAGCACACTAGCTTAGATAGTTGATCAAGTTTACTTTTTTTCCCATTAGCACGCCACCTTAAATAGGTGATTGGGTTTGCTTTTAGCAATCTAGTTTTCCAAATCGATAGTCTAGATTGCTTGGAATTCTTGCATCATAGTTCTTGATTGTGCATCAATCCCATTGCCTTCCCTTTAACAAATATCCCTATGCTCTTTAGATAAGGGGGTCTTTGGTAGAGGTTAGACCTCTACCTCACAAAGATGAAGAAGCATTAAAATCAAAATCAAAAGAAAAAAACCAAAAAAATAAAGGGAAAAGGTTTGCAATGATGGGGTGGAGGTAACATGAAAATAACAAATTTTTGGAGGGATTAAAAGCAATCATTTGTCCCTTGAATGAGAGTGTGGAGAGAAGGCAATAACAACAATTGAATGTGAAATATGAAAAGGAGATGTATAGACAAAAAGAGGCTCATGAAAAGACCTCATGTTGTCATCCTTTATAGAAGGAAAATATTGTAAGAAAATTCAGAGCCCCAAACATCTAAGTTTTGTGTAAATATTCATTTAACATGGGATTCTAACAGCTAGTTGGTAGCCGTAGAATCATTAAATGTACTTTCAATTTCTATTCCTAAAAGCAAGGGCTACTCTTCTTCTCTTTGCAAGGCTAAATTTTCCTCTACAATTCACAATGTCATTGTGCTACTACATGAGCATATACCATTGGTTCTCAATTCTAAGAAATTAACATTTGTTGTGAATATTGTGTGGCTTGTATTAGTCACATTCCAACCATAGCCCATCCTTAGACTAAGGTAGGTCTAAAGGTACATTTTCTCTAAGATGTTCATGGCATTTTGTTGAAATTCTAGCATAAGTGATCATGTGATCAAACAATTGTGATGTTAAGTGGACACTTATAAATGGCAATGGTAACAAACATGACGAACCTTTGGGCAGGCCCTTAAAAAAGCAAAAATGCTCCCAAACCTATACAGGTTGGTTTAGACAAGGCAGACATATGGCACAAAGAATGTATGTCTGCATATAATATTATGAATAATTTAATGTACAACTCTTCCTATCATCGAGTTCTTGGCAAGTACTTGGTCAACATGGATGGTGAAGGGTTGTTATACATTGACATGAGGTTCAAAGTTGAGCCATTGATATATTAATTGGAGATGCTATCGTCTCGTCCACCATCTTAGGGAGGGTTGAGACACATCCAAACATGCACTTCATGTAGGAGCGTGAGTTTGATGTGTCAAACGTAGATTGGCAATGTGAAAGGTGGATGGACATGAAAAATTTTCCACGACTTCTATGACGAGAATCACCAAGACAAATATGTGTTTGCATATGCAAAGCTTGAACCTGTGACATCTAAATGCAGATGATACACCTTTCCAATTGGCCCAAAATGATTTGTTGTACGATTGAAGTGCAAATAAAATTTTAACATGTGTCTGGTTGTGTGCGAACTTGAGTAAAATGGACATGTGTTTTTTGAGAGTTTGTCACCCTTATGATTGAATGTTCAATGCATGCGGAGGACATACTTTTTTTAAAACAGTCTATGCGTCAGTTTAGTTATGAACGCGCCCTTAGGGCTGAATGTTTAGTGCATATGGAAGACATACTTTTTCTCAATGCATGTGGAGGAAATAACTTATATCCAATTAGTGCTTGCCACGTCAGGAGGACGCCCCTGTTCCATTCTCTTTTTCCATGGCTGCCCAGTGCCGCCTAGTTCTGAATGCGACCTAAGATATCGGCAAAGCAAGATGGTGGTGCCATGTGAATATGCCCTAAAGGAGGGGGAAGAGACTATTTATGTTTTAACAGATTGATGAATCGGCAAAGCAAGATGGTGGTGCCATGTGAATATGCCCTAAAGGAGGGGGAAGAGACTATTTATGTTTTAACAGATTGATGTTGTGTCTGAAGACACTAACAACAATGAGCTAGTTATGCGAGTTTATTAAGGAATCGTTTCTCTTTCTGCCCTTCCCTTCTCCTTCTTAAGTCAGGGTTTGAGCTGCCGCTGGATACGCAGAGGAGCATAAGGAGGAGGGAAATGGTGGCTCCAGGGGAGTTCGAGGCTCTGGTGGAGCGATCGCGATTCATGCGGGAGAGCTTGACCAAGAGTCAGACCATCACCGACGGCATGATCACCATCTTAGGCTCCTTTGATCATCGCCTCTCCGACCTCGAGGCAGCAATGCGGCCTACTCAGGTCTTTCAGAGAGAGAGAGAGAGAGAGAGAGAGAGAGATCCGTTCATGTCTGCTTGTTGGCCAGAACGCCCTTTGTAAACATTTCAATTCATTAATTCGAACTTCTTCACGAGGAAAAAGAGAGAGATCCGTTCATGTAGAAACTACGCTTTCTCCGATGGCATTTCACCGATCCCGAATGCCATGCCAGATTGCTCGAAAGAAGAAATTAGCCATCTAAATTCGACTCAAACATTGAAAGACTGATAGCTCGGCAACCGATGACATTGAACCTTTGGATATACTGATAGATGACATTTCTATGAACGTTTCATGTAGAAACTACATTTTCTCCGATCCCGAATGCTACACCAGATTGCTCGAAAGAAGAAATTAGCCATCTAAAATTGACGCAAACATTGAAAGACTGATAGTTCGGTGACCGATGACATTGAACCTTTGCCTATACTGATGGATGACATTTCTATGAACGTTTGCTATCTTGATTGGGAGCCATTAGAGAAACAACAGGAAAGTTTATACTTTCTAAACCAGATCATAACTCGATCAATTGGCTATATCTGGCCATGGTATTTTAGAAACTCCATACTTGAAAAGAGCTTGAAAGATTGCAAGGGAAGGGACTTGGGTTGTGGCGTGGGTTTGAGAAGTAGAGACTGCTGAGTATGGCTTTGGAGGGAGATGTCCTACAAACAAAGCACTCAAAATGTACAGCCACATGTATACATTGTATTGCAGATCCAGCTGAGTCTGTTGACTGTTGGTTAATCAACATGCACTCCTATATTGAGGAGCTGTTTGCTAAAGGCTCCTACTCAATGACGTAAAGGATAATTGAATTTTGAAGTATTCTTGGCTTTGAGAGCTGGATTATTTTTTAGCTAAATGGTCAATTAAATCTCTCAAGGTTATCTTGGTTTGATTTAAAACCATTGACTTTCTATAGAAATTTATGGAATTTGACTTTGCTATAATACCCAAAGGCTTCCCACCTCAAAGCACCTAGGGCATTGGACAAAGGGTGTACGTTGATTGCCCAGTAGTCCACCAAGACTATAGAAGTGATGGTTATCTTACCTTGAGAGCCTAAAAAGCCATCCCAAAGAGACCAAGGCGTCAAACAAAGGGTGCTCATTAATTGCAAGTGGCCTATTAGGACTTACAAAGGCAATGTAAATCGATTTGAATTTTTTCTTTCTTTTTTTTTGCTTGTTTGTTTTTTCCTCTCAGTGTTTGTATCCTAGTAGGAGAATAAAGGATAGTTAGATCCAACATTACAAAACAAAAAGCTATTTGAACCAGTTATGGGTGTTGGTCGAGGCATTTGCAGGATGCTAGTAGGTCATATCATGGAGATTGCTATAGGAGCTATTGCGAATATGGTGGATCCAAAGTTGACTACTTCGATGAAGGAAAAGAGATAAATATATACAAATGCATGTATATAAGAATAGAATGCTAATGCATAGGGTAATACAAAGAGTTGTGCTCAAGCACAACGCTTTGCAATGGTACCTCGTGTGAAATTATTCACTTGCCCAAGTGCCCTTTTACAATTATGATTATCAAGATGCAAATTGATGATGATATTAGGTACATATTGGGACCTCTTTTTCCTATCATGTTGAACTAGAAGAGGAGGGAGAATCCATACCGAGCCGTGGAAGCAAGTATTGAAGGATTGGTCTATTGATCATGGCTTGGTAAACCAGCCTTTCTCCTCGGATAGGGTGGTAAATCCCTGATTACAACTTAATTACGGCAACAAACAATAAATGCAAATCTGAAAATACAAATTTACCTACTGATCTTGGACAATGCACACCTGATTGGCCCCAAAATTGGTGCCCCTTTCGGTATTTCTTTAGCTTTATTGAAGAAAAAGTTGACTTACAATGGGATTCATCCAATCCCTTTCGGTGTTTCAACTCCCCTTGCTGTCCAAAGTGACCACAAGTCTTCAATCTATTTTGCCCCTTGATTTGGGCACTCAATTGGCCTTCATCCACTTCATAGACGAGGGAAATGCCCCAAATTCAATGGTTGGCTAGTCCTTCATCTGAATTCAGTTGAAATTCACCTTCAACCTTGTTGAATGCAAGTCTTGGAGCTTCCAATTTCTGGCATGCTTCCCAAGGCTGCTGCTAAACCCTAATTTCAGTTGTAAATTAGGGTTTACAGTAGAGAAATTTGCAATTTCTTAGCCTCCAAGGGTCCAAATGCTGAGATCTTCGGAGCAAGGCTGTGAAATGGCTGGGAGATGAGAGGGAAAGCTGTAGAGAGAGAAAATTCAAAGTTTTGTCGCGAAGAATGACTGAAAATCAGTCAAGTGCAGCTGCTGCCATGCCACAAGAGCATATAGATGCAAAGAACTGAAGAAAATCAGTCATTTACTGCTGTTGCCCTGTCTCAACAGCCTATAGATGTTGTCTCCTGTTGTTGATTGGTTTTCTTTTGTCCCTAGCTACCTCAGAAGGTCCTTCAATGGCTGCAAATCACACCAGCAGTCTTCTTTCTCTCTCTCTTGTAGGCTGAATTTATAGAAATGACTCTCTCCAGCCTCTAAAGACGTTTTTCAGACTTGCATGGGCATTTTTCACAAGTGGTAGCCTTCCCAAATGGTTTTTTCAGCATTTTTCATAATTAAATATTAATTTTCAGCCTTAAAATACTGAAAATTAATCTAATAGTTATTTCGGTGCCCAAAAAAATAATCTGACTGGCCAATAATTAAATTGGCAGTCAACTTCCATTCCCGAGTGTCTCTGCGTCATCTTTAACCATCAGATGAGCGTTAGGTACCATTAAATGTCACTTCTCTAGTATCACCAACTGATACTTATGGCCAAATGGATGACCTAGACCAACAACTGGTACTAGATACCACCAAGTTTCTGTGCGGCATAACTTATAGCAACTTTTGGCTTTGACATCTCGTGATTTCCTTGAGTCTCAGTCTTGTACATTTACTCTAACCCTAGTGACACCTCACATGTGCAACGTTTACTTAACCATGCGATTAAAAATTAATCTACATGTTAAGTGAGGTTTCAAAAATACATGTCCTCATGACAGCCCTTCCCCTTGAAATCCTTGCAATTGTCCTCGATTGCATTGCCAAATGCGTCAAAAGCAAAGTACTACACTGGAATTTTTCATAGGGCATTATAGTCAACACAACATTGGGCACTGCTGTTCAACCATTTCATATGCCCAACATATGCTGAAAATTACCAGCCAACATTACATAACATAAGGCTCACAAAGAATCTCAAAAACATTGCTAGATTATCATGTGACATATCTATTTCTCATGAGCTCAACTCATTTGGCAAAACCAAACCATAGCATAGCATAACCAAGTATAAATCATGGCTAAAACATCAATGGCATCATAACATATGTTGTTGTCTATGTAACTAGATACAAACCATTGAAAACTGAGCATAATCTGATCATAAATTGTTCATTTGCTGATCTGAGAACTGTTCACAAACTGCTGCAAATGTGGCCCCCAAACTAATCACAAACTCATTGCAAAAACTGACCAATAATCAGTGCAAAAACTGATGCAAAACTGATCCAAAAAGTGACCATAAACGGTTCTCAAGCTGATAAAAAACTGAGCTGAATACCACTGAATATTAATGATCATATGCTGAAAACCAACATTCGATAATCAGCCCCCGATGATCATTAACTGATGCTATACCAAGCATAATCAATGCCATACCAAGCATAACTGATTACACCCCGAGCATAACGGATGCCAATGTATAGGTTTAGAGCTGTAGTGAAAACCATACTGATCTGCATACCAAACATAGTGACTAGTACACTGAATAGTGATCTCTTGGCAAATATATTGTTCAGCTACAGTACCCTGAATGCATACTGAATACATCCGAGATCCACTACATACGAGAGTTGTCCATAACTGGAGGAGTGGAAGTGCTATCTCCCCCTTGAGCATCAGGCAATACTCTGGATCCTTGCTCTGCTGAACTTGACGGAGCTTGAACTAAAGTCGGCTCTAATTGAAATGCATCTAGGTAAAGCTGCAACAACTGAGGATGGTCTGCCAAGTTATCCTCTTTCATCCATTTGGCATCCATTGGTGAATAATCGTGAAACTTCACCAAGTACCTCTTGGAAACTTTACCTTTGACCTTTCTTTCCTTGTGTGCCAAAATTAGCTTAGGTACCAGCATTTCATCAAGCTCTTCAACCTCTGGCTGAATTTCAGCAGAGACATCCTCTGGCACATCTCCATGAAAAGATCTAAGCAAGCTCACATGAAAGGTATTGTATATCCGCCAATGTGGAGGTAATTTCAGCCTATATGCCACATCGTTGATCTTCTCCAACACCTAGAAGGGCCCATAGTATCTTATACTCAACTTCGGATACAGTCTTTCTCTTCCTTTTATCTTTTTCAGCCTTGCCTTTTCAAAACGCAGCAATACATAATCACCCTTTGCAAATTGCAAAGCACATCTGTGGCGATCAACTGCCCTCTTTTGCTTCTCCTGTGATCTTTGAAGTGCATACTTAACCTTTTGATAAGCTACATCCATGCTTTCCACATAGCGATCAAACTCAGAGATCATATCTTTTGTGTGTAAAATAGGGGATACGTTCTTACCACCCTCTACCACTTCAAATGGAGCTTTGCTTGTAGAACTATGCACTGTGTTGTTGTAAGCAAACTCAACCAAGGGCAAATACTACTTCCACTGTGTCTTGTGGTCTAAAACATAGCACCTCAAAAGATCCAACACTGTGGAATTTGCTTCTTGAGACTGACTATCTGTCTGTGGATGGAAAGATGATGAGAATTTCAGTGTGGTACCCATATTCTCAAACAAGCCCTTCCAAAATAAATTGGTCATCGAGGGGTTCTGATCACTAATGATCGACTTTGACATACCATGATATTTAAAGATGTGCTGCAAAAACAATTGTGCCATATGATCAGCCTTTATTTTCTTCCTCATCGGAATGAAATGACCTTGTTTGCTAAACCTGCAAATGATAGTCCATATCCCATCATTCCTTGTAGGTGTCTTAGGAAGCTAAAAAGTAAAGTCCATTGCAATGCTTTGCCAAGGCCGATCTGGAATAGGCAAGGGCTGCAATAAACCCGACAACTTTTGCCTATCATGCTTTACCTTTTGGCATATGACGCATGTCTTAACAAACTGTTCTACATCATGCCTTAAAGCTCGCCAATAAAAGAAATACTCCACTGCCTTGACCGTGGCATCAATACCTCAGTGTCTTGCATACAGAGGAACATGACTTTCAGTTGATAACTCTAGGCTTTAACTACTTTGTGACACATAGTCGTCCATGCATCATTAGAAATCCATCTCTTAGCACAAAGTGTTCATGTCTTTGGCCATTGCAAAGCTGATCATAAACATTAGCAAAGTCCGAATCAACAATATATTGCTCTTGCATGGCATCCAACTCAATGTGATAAACCATGCTGATAGCTGAAATTTGTGGCTTACGTGGCAGTGCATTAGCCACAACATTCTTTTTACCATCAATATGTACAATCTGAAAATGAAACATAAAGAGAAAATTTACCCATCTCATTTGCTTCTGTGACAACTTTGTTTGTGTCAAAAAGTATCTCAAAGTTTGATGGCCTGTCTACACTGTAAAATCAGCCCCCAACAAATAATGTTTCCATGTAGACAGTGCATGAATTACAGCCAAGAGCTCTTTCTCATAGATCTGCAAATTCTTTTCTGCACCGTGGAGAATTCGGCTCTCATAAGCCACAACTCGGCCATCCTGCATAAGAACAGCCCGAATGCTGTTATCACATGCATCACATTGAACTATGAATGACTTCCTTAGATTGGGGGACACAAGCACGGGATCTGAAGTCATCCTTTTTTTCAACTTTTCAAATGCTGAAATTTCCACTACTGTCCATCTAAATGGCACATCCTTCTTCTGCAAGGCATGCAATGGAGATGCAATTTCAGGAAACCCGCGCACATACTTTATGGAGTAAGAATATAAATCCAAGAAGTTGCGGATCTCATGCACATTCTTCAAAGGTGGCCATGATCGTATTGCTTCAATCTTTGCAGGGTCCATGCGAATACCATCAATTGATACAATATGCCCCAAAAAGTGGATTTCATGCAAGAAGAATTTACTTTTCTTGTCATTGATAACCAGCCTATGGTCACACAATTTATTGAACACCATATCCAAGTGTTTTCTATGCTTTGCCTCGTTCTTTGAATAGACAATCATGTCATCAAAGAAAGTACCCACAAATCCTCTATGTGGCTTGAAGATACGATCCATCATTCGATTAAAAGTGGTAAGAGCATTCGTAAGTCCAAAAGGCATAACAATAAACTCATACAATCCAAAAGATGTCCTAAAAGCTGTCTTAGGCACATCTTTTGGTCTAATATATATCTGATGATACCCACTTTTCAAATCTATACGGCTAAATATGGTTGCTCCTTGCAATCTATCCATAACATCATTGATTTGAGGAATCGGAAAGCGATTCTTTATTGTGTAAAAATCTTTGGGATTATGTTAGTGGAGAAGAAGCTAGGCCTGGAGTTGTGGCTCCAACTACTTCTTCTCCAGGAGGACGTGCACAATGGGTACCTCAGCTTGCTCCACTTCAACCACTCCCACAAAGATCAGCAGCTCAAAAAGCATGGGATAACGAGATGCACACGCGTTGTCGTTGATTGCATTGGTAGTTCAACAGTCAATCATCCCCCACAGTTATTTTCCTGGCATGCCCCACAAGTTTTTGGAGCCCTCTGGGCATTTTAGCATGCAGTTGTCCAGTTTTTGACAGGTCTCACCTGCATTTATTCAGATCAGCCAGATTTAATGGTTCCACCTATGTATAGGCTGCTAGGTTCATTCACCATCACTTATACTCTTTGTCATTAACTTCCTCATTCTTTGTTGCCAGCACTCTTCCTCACATGCTACTTTCCAGTCCTACTCTGTCACTAACATGTCTCTCCAATGCCCGTGCAAGCAGGGGGCATCCCATTTTATAGTGAATTTTTGGGCATTTGTCCTACCGAATAAAGATAATGCATTTCTGACAAGCAAATCTTTTTCAAGCCTTTTTAATGAAGTAAAAGTAGCACTTTCGTGTCAATGCATGCCTTTAATTTAAGTGGCTTGCCATTCCACACATGCCATTTTGAGCTCCTTCATGAAGAAACTTCTAGTTCCCATTGGCAAGCCACAATGCGGGTGTTGTGGCATCAATTTGTATGTTCTTTGTTATATGCAGGCCGAGTATCAAGTTGTATGTTCCTTAGCATAGCAGGCTGCCTGGCTTCAACAAATGTTTGCATAGATGGGGTTCTCTAGAGACATTTGGAGCTTTGGCACTATCTACATTGATTTTTTCGCTTCAACCTAGAACTTGTTCACCTTGAGAAAAATCTTTCTCAAATTTTTGGAAGAAGGAAAAAATCCTCTTCAAATTTCTAAAAATATAGTTATATTTTTCAATTTTATGTATAAAATACAGTCTCAATAGAGGATACTTCCTTATCAAATGATGGTGAACAGGATTTACTTCCTCTTCCTCAAAATTCTTTTCCTGAACCTTGCTCTCATCTAGACCCAGCAAGAGCTAGAGATATTGAAAATGGATGAGGGTGATTCTATTCAGGATCACTTTAACAAAATTCAGGACTTGCGTGAGCAACTCATGAATATTGATGAGTACTATTTGGATGCACAGATGATATCTACCACTTTGAACTCATTACCTCTTTTGTACTTGGCTTTTCATACGGCCTTAAATCTCACCATGAGGATTGCCGCACAACCAATCACTTTTCTTCAGTTAGTCAATTTGCTTATAGAGGAGAAGCAAACAAGAAAAAATAGTGGTGTGGATGCCATAGCCTTTGAGCAGTCTTTTATGGCTAGGCAGAAAGGCAAAGGCAGCCGAGTAAAGAATGCTCCGTAGAGTTCTAGGACTTCTGGCACATCACAGGCAAGTAAAAAACAAGGGGGCACGCAAGCCAAAAAGGGCAAATGCCATTATTGCAAGAAGCTAGGCCACTACATCATTGAGTGCAAAAAGCGTATTGCCAGGGAAAAGAAGTCAGTAATGTCTGTTTCTGATGCTCCTTCCTTTGTTACTGAGTCCACGTCCTTTGTTGTAGACAGAGACTATTGCTTTTACACATGCAGTTATGACAATTCTTGGGCTGATCGAGCATTTAGTTCTATTGAGGATGCAGGTACTTGGTTTTTTGACATTGATGCTTCTAGGCATATTACATCTCACAGAGATTTATTTGCTTTTGTTGGTCCAGCTCCAGTTGGCAAGTCTGTACAGTGTGCCAATAATGCATCATATCCTGTTAGAGGTATTGGGGAGATTGTGCTCACAGCCATTAATGGCTCTATTCTCTGCCTACAGGATGCTTTATTTGTGCCAGGCATAAAGAAGAATCTGCTCTCTATTTCTTCTTTGGCACGTTGTGAATTGTAGGTCACATTTGATGATGACAGATGCATGGTGAGAGACAAAGAACACATGACTTTGGTCTTGACAGACACTTTATGTAATGGGTTATACGAGTTGGGTGCTTTTTCAGTTAATTAGTCAGCGTACTTGGCATCCACTCTTTCTCCTACTTTGATATAGGCAGAGTTATGACATGCTAGGATGGGCATGTGAACTTTGGCAACTTGATGCTCTTACAACGTACACAAATGCTAGATGGATTACCTCTACTGGAGAGATCTCCTGAGCACTTAAGTGAAGGATGTATTTTGGGGAAAATGCATCGTTTTTCGTTTCCCCGTGATGTTACTTTTAGAGCAACAGCTAGGTTGCAATTAGGGCATTTAGATGTATGTGGGCCTATGCAGACAAAGTCATTGGGAGGATGTTACTATTTTGTGACTTTTATTGATGACTTTACTCAATTTTGCTGGGTCTACTCTTTGGTCAAAAAGTCAGAAGTGTATGATGCATTCTTGGCTTCTATTGCACTTGTTGAAAACCAGTCTAGTGTAAAATTAAGACTCTCCGTTCGGACTGAGGGGGGGAATACATGTCCTCTATGTTGAACTCTTTTTTGAAGCAGAAGGGCATTGTCCATCAGTACACTACTGCTTATACTCCACAGCAGAATGGGATTGTAGAGAGGAAGAATCGGTCACTCATGGAGATGGCCAGATGTATGTTGAAAGCAAAGAGCTTGCCATAGTTTTTGAATGGAAGCTGTCATGTGTGCTTGCCATGTTCTGAATAGATGCCCCACCAAAGCATTGATGAAAATTACAGATTTTGAGGCTTGGAACAGCCGGAAACCTTATGTTGGACACTTTCGTACCTTTGGGTGCCTTGCATATGCACACGTTCCACAAGTACTCAGAAAAAAGTTGGATAACAAGGCTGTTAAATGCATTTTTGTGGGATATAGCAGTGAGAGCAAAGGCTATAGACTCTATGATCCTGTTTCTAAAAAGGTGTTTGTCAGTAGGGATGTACTATTTGATGAAAAATCAGAATTGTCCCTAGCTGGTTTAGACACATATCAGGCTGCCTGTGATGTATTAGAAGGGCTGCTACCCATTACATTTGGTGATTCAGCTGGAGTTTCAGCAAGTGAACTCAATGTTCAGCTAGTTGCTCCTTTGGAAAATGTAGAAAATCAGCCATTGGCTGATCTGAATATTCAGCAAAGTGCTGAAACTGAAATTCAGCAAGAGCTTATGCACAATAAGGAGGCAAGACAAATACTGTGATGGTATTTACAGACTATGAAAGAAAGTCATATGGATGCACCCATGGTTGGTCGTAGAAGGCAAGCTCGTATGCATGATACTGCACATACCATGGAGTTCGTTATGGCAGCAAGCACCCTTGATGATGAGGAGCCTGAATGTTTTGAGGATGCACAACAGAGTGTGCATTGGATGGCAACAATGCAAGTTGAATTGGATTCTGTCACTAAGAATCAAACATGGGATTTAGTGTCTTTGCCATTTGGGAAGAAAGCCATTGGAACAAAATGGGTCTACAAGCTGAAATAGAATGCAGATAGATCCATTGACAAATATAAGGCAAGGCTTGTAGCTAAAGGCTATGCACAGAAGAAAGCTATTGACTATGAGGAGACATTTGCTCTTACTTCTCGCATGACGACAATTAGGTCTATGGTTGCTTTGGGTGCTCATTCTGGATGGATTGTGCATCAGTTGGATATTAAAACTATATTTTTACATGGGGAACTTCATGAGGAAGTAGTATCCAATTTGGAAATCGAGATCCAAGGATATAAAGATAAGCTTGATTTCCAGATTATGAATATGAAAAGGGCCGATATCACTTTAGAGAGGGAGTGGCTATGGGGATTGGAACCATCTCTAAAGCGTAGTTATCATCATAATACATTGGAATTTAAAAGGGATGGTAAGACTTTTGTAATTCAAGGTGAACATGAAGTATCTAATAACCCTTTGATGTGTTCCCTTGAAGTACAAAAGTTGATGAAGAAGGAAGCTTGTGAGGTATACATGTTATGGTCTCTCCTTGTACAAGACACTTTTACTTCTTGTAATATGAAGTAGCAATTTTCTTATGCTTGTGAGTTGAATGTAAATAATGAATTAAGCAGTTTGTTAGATGAATTTAAATGTATGATTCCATCCGACTTACCTAGTGGCCTTCCATCAGATAGGGGTGATGTAAATCACCTAATTGACATAGATAGGGATACACGCCCTATTTCTAAACCACCTTACAGGCTAAGTGAAACACAACACCGAGAAGTCAAAAGACAAATCAAAGATTACCTAGATAAGGGGTTTATACAATCCAACAATTCACCTTGGCCTTCGCCAATTTTATTGGTGAAGAAAAAAGATGGTTCTATGTGACTTTGTGTTGATTATAGATCACTTAATAAGATAATGGTGAAGAATAAATTTCCTATGCCAAGAATGGAAGATCTTTTTGATCAATTACAAGGGGAAAAATTCGTCACAAAGATTGACTTAAGATCAGGCTATCACCAAGTTAGAATTAAGGTCCAGGATGCTCCTAAGACGGCATTTCGTACTAGATACGGGCATTATGACTTTTTGGTGATGCCTTTTGGCCTCACAAATGCACCAGCTACTTTTATGAAGCTAATGAATATTGCGTTACGGTCCTATCCAGGACGCTTTATAGTAGTCTTCTTGGATGATATCTTGATCTTTAGTAAATCAAGAGAAGAACAATTGGAATACTTACGGTTAGTGTTTCAATTGTTAAGAACCCATTCTCTTTATGTGAAGAAAACTAAATGTGAATTCTTTCAAATATTTGGGACATATTATCTCCAAAGAGGGAATCAAGATGGATCCAGAAAAAGTAAGGGCAATTATTGAATGGCCATCTCTGAGGAACTTGGAAGAGCTGCAGATCTTCCTAGGTTTATTTGAATTTTATCGTTAATTCATTCAAGATTATGCTAAGATAGCTGTTCCAATGACAGACCAACTTAAAGGGAAAGTGAAGAGTTTTAATTGGGAAACAGACCAAAATGAAACATTTGAAAAACTTAAGGTAGCTATTGCTACAGCTCCAGTACTATTAATTGTGGATCCCAATAAACCATTTGTGGTTGAAGCTGATGCCAGTGATAGGGCAGTAGGCGCGGTCTTATTACAAGAGGATTGACCGGTTGCTTTTGAAAGCAAGAAATAAGACCATGCAAAATGGAATTATTCAGTTTATGAGAGGGAGCTGTATGCAATAGTATATGCAATGAAGAAATGGAGGCACTATCTGTACGGTGCCAACCTTTTGATCTTGTCGGATCATGAAAGCATTAAGTGGCTTAATGACCAACCGGATCTACAAGGGCGTAAAGCCAGATGGGCCGAACTCCTCCAAGAGTTTGACTATGAAATAAGGTATAGAAAAGGAAAGTACAATATAGTGACTGATGCGCTTAGCAGAATGCCCATCATAAATGAATTGAGTTTTACTCAATTCTCTTCCAATTTGCTTGAATCCTTAAAAGAAAAATGCCAGGCTGTGATCTGGCATATTCCAACATATGGGATGCAATTTTTAATGGGGATCCAAATGGAAGGGGCCTGCACTGAGAAAGGAACATCTGAGGATGTTCAACAAGGAAATGGAGCATCAGGGGTTGCTCAAATGGGATTCAAATGGAAGAATTTTACCATTGATAATGGTTATTTACTCTACAAGGGTAGGGTATGTGTCCCGAAAGATGAAGAAATAAGATGCCAGATACTCTTTGAGTATCATGATACCCCTAGTGCAAGACATCCAGGAGTTAATAAGACTTATAGTCTTATTAAAAGGCAGTTCTATTGGCCTGGAATGAATAAGGACGTCCTTGACTATGTGGTCAAATGTAATAAGTGCCAGGTTAATAAAGCTGAAAGATTGAAAATGGGAGGACTTTTCCACCCATTAGAGATTCCTTCGGGAAAATGGGAGAGTATCTCCATGGACTTTATTGTCGGATTACCCAGGACACAGAGGAGGCATGACTCTGTGTGGGTGATTGTGGATAGGTTAACCAAAATGGCTAGGTTATTTTCAACTTCAATTGATGTTAAAACACCAAAATTGGCTAGATTATTCATAGAGAACATATACCGATTGTATGGCCTTTCGGCAAATATAGTTTCTGATCGGGATAGAAAATTTGATAGTCAATTTTGGCGTGCTATATTCAGGAAGTTGGATACTAAACTTAGCATGAGCATGGCGGACCACCCGCAAATTGATTGGGAAACTAAAAGGGTTAACCAAATCCTTGAAGATATGTTGAGAGCATATGTAAGTAAAAGGCAAACTAATTGGAAAGAGTATTTACCGATAGCAGAGTTTGCATATAATAGTGCTAAACACTCTTCCACTGGATATAGTCCATTTATGCTAATGTATGGGTTTCAGCCCAGAGCTCCTCATGCAGTAGGACTGCATAAGGAAAAGGTTCAAGCAGAAAAGGATTTTTTGGAGGATATGAATAGTATATTAAAATTTGCTCAAGAAAATATTTAGAAAGCTCAAGACCGGGCTAGAGCTTATGCAGATCCTCATCGAAGAGACATCTCCTTTGAGGAAGGGAAATTGGACTATCTTAAAGTGCTTGGACAAACTAAAACTATGAAAACGGGACGATGTCCAAAGCTTTCACCCATGTATTGTGGTCCTTTCACAATACTTATGAGGGTGGGGGAACAGGCTTACAAGCTCCTACTACTTGCTGGTAGTAAAACACATCCAGTTTTTCATGTAAGTAAGCTAAGGAAGAAGTTGGGTGATATGGATAATCTAGTCTTAAATGATAAGATTGAGAAGCTATTTAGTGACCAATCTATTCCACATGAACCAGAAAGAATTTTAAATGTTCGTAATAGATGAACAAGGTATACTATTTATCAAGAATGTCTAGTAAAATGGAGAGATTGTTCAGAAGAAAGCTCAATGTGGGAGCGAGTAAGTACTTTAAGAAAAAGGTTTCCCAATTTACAGTTAGACCTTCCAAGTATCGTTTTCGAGGACGAAACCGATTCTTAAGGGGGAGAAAATGTTGCATTAATGAATGCAACACTAGGGGAAACAACACGAGAGATGGCCGTCCAGGGGGCCTTGGGTGCCTGTACGGTGTCCAAGGGAGCTTAGGAAGAAAGTGAGTTAAATTAGCATAACTTACTAGAAATTGACGGCTGGCAGGGAAAGACACGTTTTGTTTTTTTCATGCCTTCCGGCATCTTCCTAAGCATGGTTGGGTGGCGACTGAAAGGTCTCTCGTGCGTCCGCCACGCTACATGCGGTATCTTTTGCTTTTGGTACATTGTAGTGCAATTGGGGATGATTGCAAGGATTTCAAGGGAGGTTTTTGTCATGGAGATGCGTATTTTTAATGCTTTGCTTAGCATTTTGCTTATTCATTCATCAAATGTGCACGTGATATGCAAGGTAGTTGAGTCACAATGATAGTCCAAGGACCCTAAGTTTGTAGTGGGTGTCAAAGGTAAAAGTTGTAATAAGCTATATTGGTCAAGTACTAGTGGGTGCTTGGTGTTAGTTTTGGCCTAGGATATTTAATTGGTCAATACATGTTAGTGGTGACATTAGGAACTAGGCATCTAGGCATGAATTAATAAATTAATACTAGTTGAAGTATCAATGAATGCATAAGACCACTTGGGGGATCAACTAGCCTAGCCAATTTAATTATGGATGGGCATTACTAAAATTTTGGGCAAGGACAAATGGCCAAATTAATTTTCAAAATTATTAATTCTAAACATCAATTAAAAGTGGATGAAAATTCATTTGGGATGATGCCAAATGGCAAAATTTTGCAAGGCTGATTCAGGGCCCTCGAGGAGACTGGCTGAGGTGGATTCCAGCCATTGTGTGCATGCATGGTGAAGGTTGGGAGAGACGAGGGAGTTGCTGCTGAACTGATTTGTAGCTACTTGGGAAGCAATTAGTAGTAGGTGGCAGCCCCAAGAGGGCCAAGGAATGCATGCGATAGCATCAACATGCATGGAAGCAACACATTACCAGCTTTGGGGCTGAAAACTGCAGCATGTGCCAGCATTCTCAAAGCTGTGGGCAGTAGAGACGACTACTGTTTGGGATAGATCTTTGTGACAAAAGCTGGAACTTTCTCTCTCCTTAGCATTATTCTCCCTTCTCCATCCAATTCTCAGAAATCTCTAGAAATTCTTAGTCATTCTCAGGTCTTGGTGAAGAGCAGCTGTGTTTTTGCTATTGTAAACCCTAACTTATAGTAGAATTTAGTTTACCAGCCATCTTGGATCTCATGCCCAAGAATTGAAGACCTAACACTTAGAATTAGTTGCTTGAAATGGGGCATTTCAACAGTTTCTAAGAGTTCAGCCCATCCCAATTGAATTTGGGCTAGATTTGATTGCCCAAGGATCAATTGAGGGCCAATCCCTTGTCAAATCAAGGGGCAAATTGTTTTCAAGACTTGCTGGTCATTTATGACAGTAAGAGTATTAAATTTCAAAGGAGATTGGAGCAATCTCAGTATACTTCTTCCAATTGCAATACAAGTTAAAAGAAAGACCACAAGGGGTGCTAGTTTTTGGGGCCAATTGGGAGTCTATTGTCCAAGATTAATCAATAATGTTTGTATTTCAGTTTATTGAGTTTATTGCTTGCTGTAATTTGCATATATTCAAGTCATTCACCACCTTTTGAAGAAGGAAGACTTGTTTCATTGACCGTGAAGATCCTTAGAAAGTTTCATAGTAGGATCAAGAGGGGTGCCATGTCTGATTGGTGCAATATTAATCCACTAAGTGAAGGGCATATTTTTTGCTGAGAGACAAAGATCCTATCCTAATGTCTAACTACCTCCATGCCCAAAAAATATGAGAGCTGATCAAGGTCAATCATTTCAAAAGTAGAGCACAGTTTGTCCTTTATATTGGCAATGATCATAGAATTTGAGCCACGACAAGATCATCTACATAGAGTAGTAGATAGTTTACCCCCTTTGAAGTATATTTAATGTACGAAATTGAGTCATAAGGGATAGAATGGTAATCATGAGTTTGAAGGAACTCATTCACTACCCTATAGATAAGTTCTAGAGGCCAGTTTCATGACTGCAAAATGTAGCCTGATTGATGACATGGCAGCTGAATGAACAGGGCAGACTGCCAAGCGCATCCTGTTTGGGCAATTCTTGTGAGACTGGCTGTCGATGGATGAAATGCAACAAGGATGGAGGCTGAATGCCTGCCTGGTTGGTGGACAGCAGCACGAACCGAGGTGTCTGCTTGGAGAGGGATGTAGATGGCAGTAGATAGGGTACCGACAATTAGGAAGGCATGATGGGTGCTGAGTGGTGGGAAGCCTTCTATTTATAAATGTGGATCCTCCCAAATTTAGTGTTTGGCTTATGGGACATAGATAATCTCTTGGAAAGTTTGGTAATTTAATGTAAAGTTTGGTAATTGCATGTTTTGGGGCTGTTTTAAAGAGGTAATTGAATGTTTTAAGTTTGTCATGCGTTCCTTAGCTCAACAATGCTGCATCAAGTTAGACCAAGTAATGAAGTTAGACCTGTTGAAAAGAGTCTTATCAATGAAAGCATTCTTGGCAGATGTAGATTCTTGAAAAGAATTCTAAGGTGTCCCATGAGTGGGGTGAGATGAGAAGGCAGAAGTAGAGCCCAATACTACATGTGGCACTGTAGGGATAGGTATGATGACATGGGCCCCCTGCTCAACTGTAGGGTGTGGTATTTGATGATAGAATGATGGCTACCTGCAAATTGTGGAACCATTTGAGCGACACTAGGGGGTTGATACTCTTGCGTAGGTAACCCTTTCAAATAGAGCCTCGAAGGTGCTTGGTTTTGGGGGTGTTACCCCCACCATTGATGCACCTCCAGCACTTGGTTTTGAAAGCATGAGATACTAGAGGATATGTGTCTAAATACTTTGTTAGCCCTGATGTATTGTGATACACCAAAAGAAACATTTCCCGAATCTTCAAATGTATTTTTTGACCATCTCTATTTATACTCACATACCGGTACAGGTCAAGGTTATCATGAATACTTATACCCATATCTTGCACATCAGCTGAAGTAAATAAACGAGGAGATGAAAATATGACTTGTTTACCTTTCACCAACTCTGATGGGTATGGAGGAGCTGAATATGGTACACAGCCCATGTCACTTCTCCATCCTTGCACTGGGAGTTCCAAATCCTTGTCAGTATAATACTTGGGCTGCTGTGCACCTCCTCCTCCAGTTGTAGACAGGATCTTTCGAATGGCTTGCCGAAGGGATAGGAGTAGTGGTAGATGTGCTCAGAGGTATGCCCATTCCTTGAGTGTGTCTCTCCTCTTCTCCTCAAGACTTTAATATATTCATCTGTTATAAGTAGATTAGATTTCTCAATGGAGTACCTGGAATGATGTTAGGAGATCTTTGCCTTTTAGGAGAATGATGCCACTCCCTCAGGATCTCCATGGAAGGTGGTATTGGCACCGAAGAGATAGGCCCTAGGGGTGACTCTTTAAGTGAGTTTCTGTACTATGTGTATGGTGTGATGTTTGCCACCACACGGCAGCATTTGGTGCTATTAATTGAAAGCCTTACTACATGAAATCAATATATTATAATAACTTTTGAGTCTGTTGCATCTGAACTTTGATCTATTAGCTAACAATTTATGATCGATTCTATCCAGATACATACTCATGCTATAAGGAAGGCGCACGAAAACATTGACAACACCCTAAAAGTTGCTGAAAAGATTCTGACCCAATTTGATGTTTCACGAAAAGTAAGGAACTGCTCAGTACAGGTGTTTTAAGGGCTTTCTCAATTTTGAGATTGCTACAATCTTGCTCTTTTGTATTTTCAAAAGCTTAAGAAAGTCATGGTGAGGAAGAAATTTGTATTGGGCTTCTTAACGAGAGTCCAGTTTGATAAGCTTGCACTATTGTTGGAACTCTTTCACAGGTTGAATCCAAAATTGTTCAAGGTCCCCGTGATGACTTAGGTGGCTACTTGGCAGCTGTAGATGAGCTTCGTAACAACATTGAATTCTTTACTTACAATAGTAGCTTCAAAAGTAGTGATGCTGCTTTGAATCATGCTCATGGTTTACTTTCCAAAGCCATGAAAAAGCTGGAGGAAGAGTTCCGAACCCTGCTAACAATGCACAGGTGAGTTAATTCCTAAGGTTTAGATGATGTGCCACTGGCATGAATACAGATAATGTAGAAAGCACTGGCTGGGCCGGGTTGATAGTGTTTACTGTTATTAAAGAAGTAATGCAGATAGAATAAAAGTTTCAAAGAGTCTAGATTGTCTTGCAGCTGAGATGATTTAGGAGCATGGAGGAAGCTTTAGACAAAGTCGAAATAGTGAAAACTTAGAATAAAATAAATTGTAATTGTAAAAGTGAAAGAAAAACATTATGCTTTCTGAGATTGATTCATTGCTGTGTGTTTCAAGACTGTATTGAATACTTAAACGGTAAGGGAAAGTCAAAGGTGCAGTCTTAGGCCAGGAAACACTTTTGCCATGCATTTTGTCTTTAGGTTCTTTAGAGTCCATTGTGTTGCTTCTTGAAAGTTGTTCAAACATGATGATCAATAACTTCTGTAATTTTTTCTCTCTTCAATCGGGGCGGGGGGGGGGGGGGGGGGCACAGGGGAGGGATTTGAATTTATGTGTTGCTGGGTGCGATGTTTTGAAGCAGACACCTGCAGTAGCTTCATGTAACCACTTCTGAATCATCACTGCTGCAAACCTTTAATTTCAATTTTTTTCATCTTCTATTGTTATTACTTCTTAAAGGTCTTGCAAACACAAAGAGCTAAAGAAAAACTCAGTTTGTTTTCTATGTTGGGTCAGGCTGCTGGAAAGGGGGGCAGGGGGGCTGGGTGAACCTGAAAGGGGTATCGCACTATGTGATATTTTGAAGAAAAAACCTATGGCTTTATCTAACTACTTCTTGGTGGTCCTACAGCAAGCCTCAAGAGCCAAGCCGTTTGCTAGCATGCCTCCCAAATCCAGTGCGGCCTTCAACTGCATCTGGTGGTGGAGCTGCCAATGAGCTTGCTGGAAAGGATAATTCTCCAAGCCCAGGTGACAGCAAAACCCTGAAGGGGTCTGAGAGTTCCACAGCAATGCCATTGCTTATTCCACCTAGGATAATTCCTCAGCTGCATGATCTTGCCGAAAGGATGATTAAGGCTGGCCACCATCAACAGTGTTGCAAAATCTATAGGTATTTATACACCATCCAACTCTGAGTCACAATGTGTTGGGCATTTTGTGGTGTTGTTTTGATCTAGTCTAAGAACTTGTTTAGTATGCAAGTTTCTAGTGCACAGAGCCTTAACTTTTCCAGATTTTGATTTCAAACTGCAATTTTCAAGATTAAACCTTGTATCTGCAGGGTGTCATGTGAATTTGTATTTAAGCTTAATGGCTGGAACAACATATCAAATTGCGTCATATGTGCTTGGTAGATTATTACAATGAATAGAAGTTTGGGTTAAAATACAAATCAGATAGTCCTTCTTTTTCAGAGTGAGGCATTACACATATTTTGATATTCAAAAGTTCGTGAGAAAACATGAAGCTAGGTTGGTCTGAAAAGATTTTGATGCAGAAGCTTGCAATTTATTTTTAAAGATTGGATACAGGGAGGTGAGAGCATCAGTCTTGGAGCAAACCTTGCAGAAACTTGGGGTTGAACCTCTTGGTAAAGAAGATGTGCAAAAATTGCCATGGGAAGTCCTGGAAAGAAAGATCACTAATTGGATTCATTTTATGAGAATAGCAGTAAGCAGTTTAGTAGTTTTTCTTTGAGCCTCGTGTATCGATGACACTTTGGTGGGAGCAATTTCCTTTTGACTGTGTTGATATTGTTTCTGTCACAGGTTAAATTGTTGTTTTCAGGAGAGAAAAAGATTTGTGATCAAGTGTTTGATGAATTGGGGCCCTACAAAGATACATGTTTCGCAGAAGTTACAAGTAACAGTGTGACCATGCTGTTAAGTTTTGGGGAGGCTATTGCTAAGAGCAGAAAATCACCTGAGAAGCTTTTCGTGTTGCTGGACATGTATGAGACGATGAGAGAGCTTTTTCCTGAGGTAAGTGATGGTTATGGCATTGACTGAAGAAGAACAGTTTCCAACTTGGCTGACATTATTATGATGCAAGCTAGAAAATTAGGTCAAAAGTGCCTGACTTGTAACATGTTTTGTTATTGCAATTGCATTTTCTGCATGCAGCTGTTTCTTGCTCCTCTTAGAAGTCTATTCATACTGATGTTACTGTATGACTCATCACCCCAAATGTGGGAAATTGGAATTAATGTCACTGTTTCTTGCTCCTCTTACAAGCCTATTCATACTGATGTTACTGTATGACTCATCACTCCAAATGTGGGAAATTGGAATTAATGTCACTGTATGTGGATGCGTGTATAGAAAATAGCCATTCTGATCAGTGTTTCAGAACTGGGGGTGAAATGTTTTAGTGTGAAACACCAGGTTTTAAGGGTGAAACATTTCATGGCTGAAATGTCTCATGGTGATGCTGATCATCTGTCACGGGGCTGGTTCACTATCACAATTTATAGGTTGTCGATTAGACTTTCCCAGGAGACAATCCATCTTGTTGTGGTGGCTTGCTGTTTAATTATAGTCAGCTTTCTACATACAAAGAACAGATCTGTTCCTGTTAGAACTTCATGCAAACTAATGACCGTTTTTGGATTGAATTTGATCCTCCGCCATGAGGAAGATACCATAGAAGGGTAATCGGAGACTATTTATTACCCCCAAGTTTTTGGACTTAAACTGTACTTTTGCTTAAACTTTTGGTTTGAGCCATGCATAGTGTAGATGAATTGGAAAAGAATCATCCTACTTGGGCCAGCTTATTTCTGATGTAGTATGGGGGTGTGTGTTGTGAAATGGGTTGCTGGGTACCGTGTAGATTATGTCTGTTGAGGGGGGCTGTTGTTGGAAATTTTATTGGAGTCCTAGAGATTGGTTACTGGGTATGGGTAGATTTCAACAATGTTCAAAATTTTTATGAGAATCCTAGTGAATTTTCGATCTTTGAGGATGATCTTAACGAAGTGGATAGAGCAGAGGTTGCCCTTTGCCTTGGGTTCTGTGGGTTGATCTCAACAAAATGGTAGAGCAGATGATGTCCATTAAACACATTTGCGTCGGGTGGATAGATCAATTTATGGAAACAAGAGGGGGAGTTGACTGGTCTCACTAATCTCAACTAGAATGTTTTTATGTACTTACTACAAAAAAGTATGCCATTTTAGCCTTGTTGTATGTTCAATTGCTTTCTCATTTCTCTTCTTCAGCTGTTGAG
Organism: Lygodium microphyllum; assembly: GCF_053477565.2. Taxonomy (NCBI): domain Eukaryota; kingdom Viridiplantae; phylum Streptophyta; class Polypodiopsida; order Schizaeales; family Lygodiaceae; genus Lygodium; species Lygodium microphyllum. The sequence goes on along the minus strand of NC_141148.1, from coordinate 89,841,909 downwards.
ACAACCACTTTCTTTTAAAAGCTTGATGTATCCTGGTGTCACAGACAGAGCGTATTTTTGGAGCAAAGGCATCTGCACAAATATTAGAAGCAGCTTCAGGTTTGACACAACGGCTAGCCCTGACAGCTGAGGAAACTTTTAGTGATTTTGGTGATGCTGTTGAAAAGGATGTTACCAAGACCCCTGTCCATGATGGCACTGTACATCCTTTGACAAGCTATGTAATCAATTATGTAAAATTCCTTTTTGAGTAAGTTCTTTTCCGCTCTCTGTTTTTATTTGCACAAAATGTGTCATTTGCACCAATTTAGTCAGGTGGATATGATCTGGCAATAATATGTTAGGAGATATTACCATTTCTTGTGACTTGTACAAACATCCATCTACCCTGTGTATCATTATGTGCTGAAGTAGGTAGAAGCTCATCCCGCCATAGTTCCAAAGGATGATTTAGCACCAAAGATAAATTTCCATTTGCATGATTACCAATAGCCTAATCCACTTCCTGTCTGGAAGAACATTCAGCCTCTTCAATATATATAGCATTTCCATTACGTGTATCAAGAGCAGAAAATATTTGAATTGATTTGTCATGCAATGATTTCCCATTTAATCAAATTAAGACAAACCACCATATTTTACAAATGCCAGAAGTATAATTCATCCATCAGAACTTAATGACAAAGGAGGTTGAGACTTCATTGAGTTATTTTTGGTCCAGTCCTTTGTGTAGGTGCTCTGATCATGGCTACTGTTTTTGGGGCCTAGCAAAAGTTTTCTTCTTGTCTATCCTTCTCCTTAGAGGTAGGAGGGGAGTTATAGTTTTTTAACCCTTGCTAGAAGGCTGCCCCCATAGTAAAACCTCTGTTTACTGTCCATTTTATCACCCTGTCCCTCTTGTTAGAAAGTCATCTCCTGGTTGGGTCAGGTGGACAGCCCAGCGGGCAGGTTGGGCAGTTGGACAGGCCCATGGATGTGTAGCAGGGCAGCCAGGCAGCAGTTGGGCAGTGTGGGCAGCACAGGCAGGTTAGGCAGCAGCAGTTGGACCATCAGGTTGTTGGTTGGCAAATTTATGGCTACAGGTTGGCCATATTCAGTTGGCCGACCTGATTCATGCTATTTATAGGCTGCTGGCCACATGGTCATACCCGCTTTTTCAGTGAGAGATATTGTGAAGTCTTCTAGTGCCATACACCTGACACTCACCTATGTACATACTTTGCTTCAGATTTTGGTCCTCAGCATTCATTCTTCAGAGTTTCTCTCTTTCAACAGAAAAAGCGCCCCCCCCCGCCCCCGCTAGTAGAGTGCCGAGTATTTGAGTCTCTAGTCCAATCTGAATTGTTGCAAGCTTGTAGCTGCAAGTCTTCCCCCTTGGGAAATATTAAGGCATATGTTTGAGTACCTTGCAAATAACGGAAGATCTGCTTAATAGCTTGCCAATGAACAGTATGTGGGCTGTGCATAAATGTGCTCACTTGCAAATTGTATGTCAAGGCGTGTGTCGCAAAGTAAGGCATCCAACAGCCTGGCTGTAAATTGCAACATCAGTCATCTCAGTGCTACCATGCATAGAAAGCTTCAGCCTTGGCTCCATCGGAGTACTCATAGGTTTACAATTGTGCATGTTAAACCTATGTAGAAGCTTTTCCACATACAGTGATAGTGACACGATTATACCATGCTGATTTTGGTTCAATTGAATCCCCAAATAGTAATGTAAAAGGCCCATATCTTTGACATAGCAAATGTATCTTCAATTCAGCTTTAAAATTTGCGATTGTTCTCTTTAGGTCCAGTGAGTTGCATATGATCCACATAAAGAATGATGACCAACAAGTCACCCCTTTCATTCTTTATGTATAGAGTGGGAGTGGTTGGACTGTTCTTGAACCTTTTTTTTTGTTCAAATAAGGATCTATCTTTGAATACCATGCACAAGGGGCTTATTTAAAGCTGACAAAGCCTTGTTTAACTTGCAAACCATGTGCTCTTTGGCTTTAACCACAAACCCTAGAGGTTGTGATACATAGACATCTTCATGAAGGTCACCATTAAGAAATGCTGTTTTAATGTCTGGGCAGCCATAGCATTAACACATCTAACTATACTCATCGGATGTAGGAGCAAAAGTCTCCTCATAATCTATGCTCTTTTTCTGAGCATAGCCTTTGGCAACCAAGTGTGCCTTGTATTTGTCAATTAAGCCATTAGCCTTGTGTTTGAGTTTAAAAACCGATTTAGTGCTAATAGCCTTTTTGCCAAGTGGCAACTCAACAAGGGTCCAAGTACCATTAGTAGCACCGAAGGCCAACTCCTCTTCTATGGCATGCAACAACCGACGTGTATCCTGTTGTGCGCCATCAAATGAAGTAGGCCCATCATGGCCCCCACCCACCCACCCACCCCACACACAACCACCCACCCACCCACCCACCAAAACCACCCTTGTATTTTGAGTAGCTTGTTTAGCAACTCTCCTAATATGTTGAGAGAAAGGAGCATCAATCTTACTCTCTTGGAGGGTCTATAAAAACCTTCTCAAGCAAGGTTTGATCTGGGGCAGGTGGAGCAGCAAGAGCTTGCCATAATAGTAAATACATTTGTTTGTGCATTTACAGCAGGCTTGGATTCCAATGGAAGTGGCAAAAGACCTCAAAGACATCACCAGACTCATAGGTGGCTTGCATCTCAAACTGATCCTAAGAATAAGATGCATTTTCGCAAAAATGACATCTCTGTTGGCAAAAATCTTTTGAGTGTGAGGATCATACAAATGGTAGTCTTTGCTCTCCCAACTAGATTCAACAAAAACACATATAAGTGCTTTACCATCTAGCTTTCTTTGAAGCTGTTTAGGCACATGAGTAAATGCTTTTCTTCCTAACAATTGAAAGGAATCAATCTTCGGCTTTCTATCATGCCATGGCTCATAAGGAGTGATCGCCGTGAGTGCATTAGTTGGAGCATGATGAAGTACATGATTTGCATATTGAAGGCCCTCAAGCTAAAACTTGTGTGGTGACCCTTTGCTTTTTAGCATACATTTGGTCATTTCCATGAGTGTGCAATTTTTCTTTGCAACCACTCCATTTTGTTAAGGTGTCTTCCTCATAGTGGCCTGATTGTGTATTTCGTGGGTAGTTTCTGCATTTTCTAGTCTGCCATTACTTGTTGGACATTGTCCATCCCTATCCAGATTTTTTCTACGATGTCAACATATTGCGATTGCCTTAAATGTAGTCGGTCCATATTTTGTGTAGTGACGGGTTAGGCACGGAGATCGAGATAGTCAGTCGTTACACGTAGCGAGACAGAGAGGGTAAGAGAGAGCAGAGCAGAGAGTGAGCATGTTTATAGGTACAATGTTGAGTGTGTACCTCTAGGTTTTTAGATAGATATATATGTGTAAGTACAAGTGCTAAGGGTGTGTTCACACCCGAGTAAATTTAAAGGCATGAGGCCTTTATTTCCAACAACCTCTCACCTAAAGGCAATGTGCCTTCAGAGGATTAAAGAATCAGCTAAGTCTAGGTATGTACAAAGTTGAAATACATATATCTATCCAACTCCCATTATCTGTCGGCAATGAGCAAACCACACTGCTGGAAGACCCTTCGTGAGAAGGTCTGCAGAGTTATCATCTGTATGCACTTTGACAAGCTCAATGCTCTTGCTGTCAAGTACATCTCTAATGAAGTGGTACTTCACATGTATGTGCTTTGTCTTTGCATGAAAGACAGGATTCCGTGCTAGTATGATAGCACTCAGACTATCACAATGGAGAACAGGTAACTCTGTGATGCCAAGCTCTCCCACCAGACGTGAAAGCCATAAAGCCTCCTTGCATGCCTGAGTGGCAGCCACATACTCTGCCTCTGTAGTAGACAATGCAACACACTTTTGTAGCCTGGAGATCCAAGAGACTGCTTCTCCTCTGAAAGTAAAGACATATCCAGAAGTGGACTTCCTACAATCTGCATGACCGGTATAGTATGCATTCGTAAAGCCAACAACAGATGCCTTCTGCTTCCCAAAGCAGATGCACAACTCCTTTGTGCCTTTGAGGTATCTCATAATACCTTTCATTGTATCCCAATGCTTCTTGCTAGGGGTTGCTATGTATTTGCTAACCACTTTCATTGCAAAGGCAATGTCAGGACGTGTAGCAACCATAGCATACATCAAACTACCAACAGTTGAAGGATATGCTATATTGACCATTTCAGCCTTCTCATCATCAGATGTAGGGCTGTCCTCTATACCCAGTTTCACATATGGAGGCAATGGAACCCCAATCGTTTCCCCCCCCTCTATATTGAAACGTTGCAAAACCTTGGAGATATACACTTGCTGAGATAGATAGAGTAAGCCTTTTGATCTATCTCATAGCATTCGCATGCCAGGAATGTGATTTGCATCACCAAGATCTTTCATGTCAAAGCTTCTATGAAGACTTTGCTTCAGTGAATCCAAGGCATGAGTATCCCTATCAGCAATTAGCATGTCATCAATATACAAAACCAAGATAATCAGGCAGCCATTTGCTGCCTTCTTGGTGTACAAGTAGTGATCCACTTGACTTCTATGAAAGCCTTGAGACTGCATGAATGTATCAAACTTATGATACCATTCTCTTGGTGCTTGTTTCAGCCCATACAAACTCCTTTTGAGTTTACATACCATCTTCTCTTTCCCTTTTTTCCCCAAACCCTTCAGGCTGCTGCATATATATGTCTTCATGTAGATCACTATGTAAAAAGGGAGTCTTTACATCCATCTGTATGAGTTCCATATCCTCCACTGCAACCAAGCCCAAAATGGTTCTCAATGTAGTCATCTTGACCACACGAGAGAAAATCTCGTCAAAGTCAATTCCATGCTCTTGCTTGTACCCCTTTGCAACCAATCTTGCTTTGTCCTTAGGTGAGGAACCAGAAGTGACCTTCATCTTGTAAACCCATTTGCATGGAAGTGTTTTCTGCCCTTTAGGCAACTGCACCAAGTCCCAAGTGCCATTTTTCTTCAGAGATTCCATCTTTGACAACATGGCTTTATAACATTTCTTGCTATCCTGTCTGTCTATTGCTTCCTTGAAGCAAGACGGTTCACCACAGTCTGTTAACATGACATAATCAGCCACATTGTTTGCACCAGGAACAAATCTGTCAGGTTGTCTAGTAGCCCTAGACGATCTCCTAACCCAATGATCATTGTTTGCTGGTTGTTTGTGCAAATTTCCATTTTCAGCATGCTGTCCTGGCATTTCAGCCTGCAAATCAGCATTTACAGCTTGTTGTCTTGGCTGTTCCTGCACATGTAGTGGCTCATTATCATGGGCAATAGCTGGCTGATCATTTCCAGCATTTACAGGTTCATTTATAGCAGGTATTTGCTGCTATACAGAGGGCTCATATTGCTGTCCAAAAGATATCTCTTTCCGGAATACAATCCTACCGACCTCCTCAGTCTTTTCGGGCTGTTCATGCATGTGATCTTCCCGGAAGATAATGTCATTGCTGCATATTACTTTCCTTTTCTTGGGATCCCAGAATTTATAGCTCATTTCACCCTCGTCACCATATCCTAGGAGAATGCATTTATAGGACTTTGACTCAAGTTTGCTGTGTTTTTCTTTACGAATGTGCACAAAAGTCTCGCAGCCAAAGACTTTCAGATGAGCATATGAAGGTGGCTTGCTTGACCATGCTTCTTGGGGAACCCCACCACCACCTAAATGCATTTACAAGACTTTGACGCAAGTTTGCTGTGTTTTTCTTTACGAATGTGCACAAAAGTCTCGCAGCCAAACACTTTCAGATGAGCATATGAAGGTGGCTTGCTTGATCATGCTTCTTGGGGAACCCCCCCACACCTAAAGACCTGTTTGGTGATCGATTAATTAAATGAACGGCTGTCATAGCAGCCTCTGTCCAAAAACCATGGGGTAATGTAGCATGAGACAGCATAGTACGGACCTTATCGTGTATGGTCCTATTCATGTGCTAAGCAACTCCATTTTGGGGTGGATTATGAGGGGCAGTTAGCTCTCTCTTTATCCCTTTGCTGTCACAAAATGCGTGAAAGACCTTGGACACATATTCTCGACCATTGTCAGAGCAAAGACACTTAAGTGTCTTATCTGTTTGATTTTCAGCCAATACCAAGAATTTTCTAAGCTTGCCTAGCACTTCATTCTTTCTACAAATAGGGTAAACCCATACCTTTCGTGTAGCATCATTGACAAAGGTGACAAAATATTTCTTTCCTCCTAAAGATAATCCTGGCATTTGACATACATCCGAATATACTAACTCTAGAGGAGAAGATTTCAAAGAAAGAGACTTTTTGTGAGATGTCTGTGCATGTTTGCCATAAATAAAATGATCACAATGCTCAAAATCAGCATAACGAAGACAAGGCAAGGAACCCAAACGAGAAAGCACTTTCATTCCTGTTTAACTCATGTATCCCAACCGGCCATGCCACAAAGAAATGCTTGGCTGCTCGGTCACGGCAACAACATGGCCACGCACACTAGATGCATGAAGTGGATACAAAGTATCACTCTTGCAACCTGTGGCAATCACTCTAGATCCCTTACAGATCTTCCATTTTCCATCACCAAAGGTAGTATGAAAACCATCATCATCTAGCTGCCCTGTGCTAGTCAAGTTCTTCTTGGGCTAAGGTACATGCTGTACATGCTGAAGTGTAAAGACACAGCCATGCTGAAACTATAACTGCACGCTGCCAATACCTGCAATCCCACATGCATAGTTGTCCCCAAGATGGACAACACCATGTCAACCCCTTGTATAGGCAGAGAACCACTCACGATGAGGGGTGACATGAAAGAAAACACCTGAATCAAGAATCCACGTATGCATGTCATCATCTGTATCTGCAAGTAAAGCATGTGCACCAAAGTGTGAAGAGACAAAGAGTATGTCACTCCCACTATCACTGTCAAGAGTGACTACATTCACCTCTTCAATTTTTACACTGCTCTTCTTAGGCTGACTGTCCTTATTCTCTTCCTTGCTATCATCTGTCTTCTTGCCTTTTCCTTTCTCTTTCTTCCATTTCTAGGAGTCACGTTTAAAGTGACCCTTCTTGCCACAATGATAGCATTCAACATCTTTGCCACATGATTTTCTGTGTCCCTTGCTATCATATTTGCCTTTTTGTTGTGATCTGTCCCTAGTATGCAAAGCACTAGAAGACTTACTGGATGTATTGTTCTGCTAATTCATTTCTTCCATGAGTAGAGCGCTCTCTACATCAGTATACAAAAGGATCACATTAGAATTACTCATAGCAGTCCTGAATGTATCCCAACTCTCTGCTAGAGTGCAAAGCAAGAAAGTAGCCTTAAATTCCTCATCAATCATGAACTTCAAGGTAACCAGTTGGCTGAAAATGGAGTCGAACTCACTCAAGTGAGTAGACATTGCTGTACCCTCTTTCATACGCAAATCCATAATCTTTTTCAGCTAATACACTTTGCTTACAGCACTCTTGTGTGCATACAGTTCTTTCAATCTAGTTCATATAGCATATGTAGAATCCAAACATTCAATGTTAAACAACAAGGCATCAGAAATTGATAGCTCGATGGTTTAACGTGCAAGCTCATTTAACTCATCCCATGCAAGCTCATTTAACTCATCCCAATCGTCCTGTTCCATCACAAGGGGCAAAGCCCCTTGTGTTTTGATCGGCTTTGCCTGCTTCTTTTGCAACAGGATATTGTAGGACTGTTTTTGCCAAACTACAAAGTTATGTGCTCCTTCAAGCTTCTTTATGTGCATCAGATTATTGCTGTCATTGCTGCCAGCCATGATTTTCAGCCCAAATGTGATAAAAAAGAAGCAAATGCAGACCCAAAACTGTCACCCAAGTGACCAAGGTACGAAAAGTACCAACCAGCAATAAATGACCACGTAGGAGCACAGATTTCAGATCTGTAATTAAATTTTCAGAAGCACCAAACCATGTGCTACAGCATTCCACAACTGATTACAGCTGTTCCAAGGGCATATGCATCACATTACATGAGAAATCCCAATTTTTTAGTTGCAATTTCTGTTGTATATGTACCCATGGGCATAAAATTTGACACGAACGGTCAAAAGCCCTAAAATTTTGTGCTCAAAGCATCAAACACACATCTGCATTTTCTTTGTCATGCATAGAACATGCCAATTTTGTTAAAATAGAGCAATTTCAGCAAAATCCCCAAATTTTACCAAGTATTGATGTCCAAATTGCGTGGAATTCAACCTACATGTACAAAAACTGACCAAATGTTGCACAAATTTTGCCCAAACTGCAAAAGCGTCAAATTGCACGTGCAAAAGCGTCAAATTGCACGGGGTCCAGTGTGCATCAATGTCGAGAAATTGGGTAAATTTCAGCCCAATTTGTGCATGTACATGAAAAGCCCCAAATGTCGGGGTCAAAATGTCACAAATTCCTGCAATTTCTCAGATAGATAACAATGTTGCATCTTGCTCGCATCAAATTTGGACAAATCCTCAAATTTTCCAAGTCCTGTGTGTACTAATTTTAGTGAAATTGAAAGAATTTCACTAAAAGGTGAAAAACTCCAAAATTCCGAGGCAAATGTGCACCGACTTTGTGATTTTTGAGTCGATAGTCACTGACAATAATGAACTATGTCCAATCTTGGAAAAGCCCCAAATTTCTGGCTTGAATCCTCACGGATCTGTGATCTGTTCTTTTGGCGTGTGAACTCCTATCAAGGGAGAGGATATTTAAAAAAAAGTTTTGAAAGAACATGCTTTACGGAATGAGGGGTGGGGGGGGGGGGGGGGGTTCGTTGACCCGCGAGTATGTCGTGTGATGTTGACGCCGCCTGCTCGTGTTGGTCGCCGCTGACACGGTGTGTCACAGGTCCGTCATGCCGCCTGTCGCCCAGTTGCCCGCCTGCTGAAGCGTCGTGTCCGCTTGTCACTTGCCTGCGACTGTTGTTTGGTCCACATTCCGTTGACCTGCAGTCGCCCAGTCATGAACAGGTGCCGCCTAACTGCCTTGTCGTCGTTGGTTGGCAGTGCGGTCTCTCCACACGCTTGCCTGTTCACCTCGTGCAGTATTCTGCTCGTCTTCTGTACGGTTGCTCAGCTGTTGGACTTCTTCACGGGAAGCGTGCACAAAAGTCAGCTTTGATACCAGTGTGTAGTGACGGGTTAGGTACGGAGATTGAGACAGTCAGTCGTTACGCGCAGCGAGAGACAGAGAGAGGAAGAGAGAGCAGAGCAGAGAGTGAGCATGTTTGTAGGTACAATGTCGAGTGTGTACCTCTAGGTTTTTAGATAGATATATATGTGTAAGTACAAGTGCTAAGGGTGTGTTCACACCCAAGCACATTTAAAGGTACGAGGCCTTAATTCCCAACATTTTGGGCCCTTAGGTGCAGGTCAGCCAGCCTTTTGGGATTTGGGATTTTTATAGCCCCCAATTGGTTGGTCATTTTCATCCTTTTGTCTTTTACTTCGCAAGTGCATGCTTTGACTGCGGTTTTCTCCTCCATCTCCAATGCTGCCTTCGTCATTAGCTTGATTTGTTGTCCTCACTGACACTGTGGGCTGCGTGTAGGGACTGATTAGTCCTCTTCTTGTATTGAGCATTCTTTCCTTGTTTAGTGCATTTTTCTTTTCTTCTTTTCTTGCAAAGTTGCTCTCTCTCTCTCTCTCTCTCTCTCTGTGGAGCAGCCATTTGGGGTCCAAGCCTTTATCATACTAGACAGGTGCCTCTCATGGATTGTAATGGACTTGAAGCACAACATTATGATGGTCAGGAACATATGGAGAGACTACTGGTTATGATTATAGCACGTATGATAAGGGTGAAAGCCTCAGTACCTCAAAAGATCATTTGAGGAGAATTGGGTGCAACACCCATGGTAGTGGAGGCACTATTCTAGGCAATCACCTTTCTCTAGAGGATACGGTAGCTCCCTAAAGACCGATACCCTAAGCTAGCTCTGGAGTCTTCAAGAGAGCTTGCAGCAAAGGGAGATAGATAGTGTTGGTATGTACACATGAACATGTGGCTGAACTTGCATGGCATGAAATAGACAGATTGCCACCATTCGATTATAGTCTTAATTGTCCTACTTTGAGTCTTAGCCGTTCAGAGTTGAATAAAGTGATTAGAGCATATAGCACTAAAGTGGAGACAGAGAGGACTTGGTTCAAGCTCCCTTTCCCATTAGGCACGAAGATGGCACAATACCAATGTCACTTCTTGCAGCTTTCCAATGACGGTTTCATAGTGAACCCGAGATATATGGATGCTCAACTTTCTCACGGGCTTTGAGTTGCTATTGGATAGATTCACACCTCATCACATCAGCTGATGATTGAGATAGGTCAATGGAACTGTGTTGTAGAAAATGAGAGGATATGCCAGTTTTGTGGATAGGAGGCAAAGACGAAGGAATACTACGTTTGTAGATGCACTGTATGCTACGATATCCGAGGCCGCTACCATTGCCTTTTTAAGGGGGGCTTTGGACCATTGAGATGGGTGTTGGACTACAAGGACCAGAGATGTTTGGGCCTTTTCTTATTGGAGATCTAACTGTTGGGAATAAAGGCCCTCGTGCCTTTCAATGTGCTCGGGTGTGAACACACCCTTAGCACTTGTACTTACACATATATATCTATCTAAAAACCTAAAGTGGTACACTTGTCATTGTACCCAAAAATCGTGCATACTCTCTACTCTACTCTCTCTCACTCTCTGTCTCGCTGCTGCTAACGAACACTGATTGTCTCGATCTTCGTGTTTCCTGGTCACTACACTAATGGCATAGAGCAACATTGTTATGGTATTGGAGGCAACCCCAGTCGCATCTATCCCTCTAGCATAGTTGTTAGGTACGAAAGGTACGATATGGTACGGTACAATAAAATATGGTACTAAATGGTACCTTATGATTTTATAAGGTACGATACGATTTTAGTCTGAAAAAAAATTAAGATGATTTTTTAAATAACAAAAATCATAAATCATTACATTAAATGATAGATCATAGAATACATTTTAAAAGTGAAAATAGCCATTTCATTACAGAATAAGATGAATACGTGGAGTGACCATCGTGGTCGCATGGGCTGCGTAAAACATGTGATACAACTACAGTCTAGTATATCTGATACAAAAAAAAAGGGACCTATGTCATATGAATCTACGATGAGGCATCACTATCATCATCATCATCATTATCATCGTCATCATTAGAACCATCTGAGTGCTCATCATGAGAGTATGAAGATGACTCCTCGGCATTCGATGATGAGACACACACATACTCATCCTCAGTGATGAGGTTACCATCATCATCAAATGATGGCTTCTTAGGTGGTGGTTATGTAGGCAAGGGGGGGATGTCATCATGAGACACAGGATGTGAGCTACTAGAGCCCCGCCTTACATATGTCTCTAAGCCACTCGAACCACCACTCCTCGATGATGGAGGGTGTTGAATGACCATGCCCCTACTACCACCTACTCGAACTCCTCGCCCACGAGCATGTTGACTGCGAGTGTCGCGAGTATCTGCTGCTATAAGCTCTCTATAGAGCTCTGCAAAAATCATCTCCTTCTCCTCGTCCACCTCCTTATGTATACTCGGAAGAGCGTTGCCGGTCAACTTGAATGTATCAACATTCACCTACACAATGCAGTGATGCACGTAAGATTGATCATTGTAAATGCTAAAGTCTAAATTGTAAAGTATAAACTTCAAAGTTCAAAGTTTAAAAGTTAAAACAACAAATTTTGAAATTTAAATGTTATGGTTAAGTATTTAAACTTTACCTGCTTCGGACTACCCATGCTCATCATAGCTCTCATCACGCATAAGTTAGTGCGGCAATAGACTAGCCGCTCTAACTGCCGTGTGCTAAGCTGATTGTGAATCTTTTTGTGAATAAGAGAATAGGCACTCCAGTTTCTCTCACATGCATTCGTAGAGCAATCTTGGGCAAGGATCCTCATGGCTAAGGGCTGAAGGGTCTCGAGTGCGTATCCAAAGTTTTGCCACCAAAATAAAGGCTTCACAAGTGACTCTCTCCTCCAACAAGTGGGAGAAGCAAAAGCCACATGCCCTCTCTGATCTGCGTAGCATCCTAGCTTCTCTAGCACTGCATTATGGTCATCCATAGGAACCACATGAGTCAAATAAGCAAGTTGGTCTGAACAGAACTCTCTAGCATCTATGACCGCCGGTGACTTGTAGGCTGGATGTACCAATGCGGTAAAACCATGGATGGGTTTATGCATTCACGCCCATCTCCTCTTTGCTATCCCTAAAACATGTGCGTGCTGTGTCTCTGTGATCATTGTACAAGTATGTGCCTCCACCAATTCTCTAAAGAAGTGAACGAGAAGGCCCATGATGGACCCCTTGCAATCACTCATACGTAACACCCTATAAAAGGGAGTCGCAACAATGACAACGGCACGGACTTTTTGCCAAAACTACTCATTAAGGCACAAGCGCTGCATGGCTTTGGCCTCCTCTGTCTCATGCTCATCCCACTCATTCCATAGAGTGGACACCGCTGTCTGACGCAAGGCGACCACACCTCATAAAGGTACTCCAGGAATAACCACATGTAAGCAAAGCGAGTTGAAGAAGGCTTCTTCAACTCGAGTGTGCTATGCTCACAATACATCGCAAGCACCTTTACCTTTACTGTGAAGAATGTGACAATTGATGTAGCTTTGCGGACCACCCCCTTCACCCACTTGAGCTTTCCAATGTCCTCCATGAGCAAGTCCAAACAATGACTTGCACATGGAGTCCACACAATCGTAGGAAATTCGGACTCAACCAAACGGCCCATGCGTCGATAATCCGATGCATTGTTAGTAACAACTTGCACCACATTTGAGGGGCCCACCTACAACCACAATTTACAAATTACAAGTAAGTATACTTATTACTTAATACTAATAATACTTGGAAATTGGAGGTTAGAGAGAGAAAGAGTCTAGAGAGAGTTGAAACTTGAGCCTTGCGGCTTGGGGGGGAAAGAGAGAATCGAGATAGATCATAGATACTAGAGAGAAATTAATCATTAGAATAGGGAGATAAATAGTTATGCATATGCCATTATCCATAAAACAAATTTCAGTTATGAATCATGATATTATCATAATGAAAGAAGGTGAAACAAATTTAAAAGGCAAATTGCAATGTATACCTCAATGATAGCTTGTCGAATGTGCGGTAGATGAATGCGCCTATCATTTTTCTCCCCCTCTTGCCGGTATCTATAGCCCGCAAAAAGTAAGTGCCAAGTGGACATGAGACGAGTATGTTGATGATGCCATGTTTCTTATGATCACTCCATCTGTCAGTGAGAATGGAGCAACCATATTTTATCCATGCGGCCCGAATAGGATCAAGGGCTCTATCAATCCTCTCCTTCTCTTCATCAATCTTTTTCGTTCTCATGTCTTTGTATGTAACACCGGTCCATCCTTCACATGGACCCACATTGACAATGGCTTTTACCATCTTCTTCCATTGCTCTTGCTTTAGGACATTGAATACAAGATTGCACTCAATCACCGTGCATGCAATTTCAATGTCTGCAAGTTGTTGCCTTTCTCTGAGAAAGGCAACTGATGTTGAGAAACCCTTCACCCTTCATCCGCAGTTTGCGTTTTTGCGTTTCTGTGTTTTGCTTTTAGGGTTTGCGTTCAGGGTTTGCAGCCCCAAAAAGGGGCACCATCCTAGACTAACTGTGCCTATTTATAGGCCACTCTCTCACTCATTCTTCATGGCTGTTTCATTCAGTCCGTCGCCTCTTCTCTTCAGCCTCTCCACTATCCTCAAATCCCTTCAGGAGGACATTGTGGTTCGTGGTTGTCTTCATCATCTTCCTTGTGTTACGGCACCCTTGTTCCCTTGTATCACATTCACTCCATGATTCGGAACTTTATCATTCCATTCATCAGAGTTTCTTCTCTCTTCTCTTTCCTTCTCCATGTTTGCCGAGTTTACTCCGTGTTCCTCCTCGTAAACCCTACTGTCTCGTTGGTATGTCATCTTTTGACATGGTATCAGAGCTGGATCTGCTTAAACAACGCAAAGATCCTCCACTCCAGTGAAGGCAAAGACTGGTGGCAGGTTCGGCATCCACTTCTTCTTCCGCTGCATCAACATTTTTTTGGTGGCTGTTCTAAACTGCGTTTGCAGCCTGCAACTCAGCCAAACCAACCCAAGGCTCAGCCCAGCTTGCGTTTGCAGTTGGCTGACCTCCGCCTTCTCTGCCCAGCTCCTGGCGGCTGTTTTTCTGCCGGTGGCTTGCTCTGCCTAGCTCTTGGCAGCTGTCTTTTGCCACTGGCCTGCTCCGTCCTACATCCTGGTGGCTGTTTCTTGTTAGCCAGCAACTCAATTGCTACTGCCGGTGGCTACACCCATTCTGCCTGCATTTTTCAGGCGGCAGTTGCTGGCGGCACTGGCTGCAGATTGGCGGTTCTGCCCAGCTAGCTGGCGGTTCCTCCCTATCTCCTTGTGTTTGCACAGGTTGCTGCTGGTGGCTCAGCCAGTCAGCTGGCGGCACAACCAGCACTGTTGTTTCTCAGCCGGCGGCCTTTTCCCACAACTGGTGGCTACACCTTAACTACTGGTGGTTCTTCTTGACCATTAGTGGTTCAGCCCATTTTCAGCCCTTCCCCTACTCTCCCACCCCTTGAGCGGCGGACATTGTGGCTTGTGGTTTGTGGCTGACCCCTCCCTTCTCCAGTTTGCCACACCGGTACCATGGCGTCTCCCTCGACAGATTGCCAGTCTATTGGGTGTTCCTACTGCGGCACGAATGGTCATCCCACCGAAGACTGTCGACATCAACCTTTGCTTTCCACCCCTCCGGTGTACATGCGTCTTCCATCAGACACTCCTTGTGCCACCTCTCCTTTCTAGGCCACACAGGTCGTTTTGCATCAGCTATCGGAGTACTATGCTCAAGGCAATAAGATGTATCCGATGCGCACTAAGTCCTTTCCACATGGAGGATTGATTGGCGCTGCGACCTCCTGGAGATCGTCGCAATGCCAGCAGCAGTCTTCTCCTACTTATTTTCAGGTACAGTGGCTTCCATGACCTACGGATCTATAGTCCGCTTCATTGAGAGACAATGATTGTTTGATACCGTCTCTTCATCAGTTCGCTTCTTTGAGACAGTGGTTGCTCGACTCCTTCCTCTTCTTCGGCTACCGAGTCCGCTCCACTACTGAGAGACAACGACTGTTGCCCACCTCTTGCTCATTCTGAGCCCCACCCTTCCCCACTCTCGACTACTCAGGTTCAAGAGGCTACCTCTGGGAGCTCCTCGGCACCCCAGATACCTTCTTCGGTATGACCGGCGGTAGTTCCTTCGTCATCCGACATTTCAGAGTTCGCGATCCATGAGTTTTTGGATTCCCTATCTACTTCAGAGGGGGATGTTATTTCTTTGCCTTTAGAGGGGGCATCTACTTCTTCTTTGACTTCTGCGGGGGCCCCTCCACCTCCCACCTCAGAGGGGGAACCTACTCCACATGAAGTTCTTCACTCATCCTCTACTTTCTTGGGGTGGCTGTCTTCGACTAGTTATCTCTTCTACTAATACCCTGGATCTTCAGGTACCACCTAGATTGGGACCTCGGAGGTTTAGCCGCGACTTGGTGACGAGGCCTTCGTATTCCTTCCAGCATGGATGCACGGAGCTAGTGGCTTCTCTCCCAAGGTTGAGTTTCAGATTCTCCAGTTCACTCTGTCTACTGTTCTTTACTATAGGTTACCTTTCAGGTGGAAATCTTGGCTCTTCGGGATCCTCTATATCTTCTTCCCCCTTTTCTTCTTGCTTTTGTCCCTTGATCAGCATGGAGCCACCTCTCGAGATCGAGTCCGGGCATATCCTTATGGTTCTCGGCACCACACAAAGTCCGACATTTCTCCTATGCATTGCATGTTTTCATCATCTTTGTACTAGGGCGCTTGGGCAAGTGAACAATTTTCCCATGAGGGACATTGTCTAAGTGGCACATGTTGCATGAGCATTCTTTAGCATATAGCATTGTATCTCCACCTCACTCTTCTCTTGTTTCCCTTTTTGGGCCTGAGAGGGGGTGTTGAGAAACCCTTTACCCTTCACCCGCAGTTTGCGTTTTTGCTTTTGTGCGTTTTGCGTTTAGGGTTTGGAGCCCCAAAAAGGGGCGCCATCCTAGATTGACTATGCCTATTTATAGGCCACTCTCACTCATTCTTCACGGCTGATTCATTCAGTCCGTCACCTCTTCTCTTCAGCCTCTCCACTACCCTCAAACCCCTTCAGGAGGACATTGCGATTCATGGTTCGTGGCTGTCTTCATCATCTTTCTTGTGCTACGGCACTCTTGTTCCCTTGTATCACATTCACTCCATGATTCGGAACTTCATCATTCCATTCATCAGAGTTTCTTCTCTCTTCTCTTCTCTTCTCCATGTTTGCTGAGTTTACTTCGTGTTCCTCCTCGCAGACCCTAATGTCTCGCTTATACATCATCTTTTGACAATCGATCCATGCACATGACCGGGAGCTTGAGAGAGAGAGGATTATCTCTCCGGCACCGCATGAGCCTCCACTCTTTGTATTTACCGGAGCCGGATGTAGATGTGGAGTCCCCACCACCAATGGTAGAGGCCTCTTCCGCATCAGTTGAAGATACGCCCACATTGGATGCTTCCTTGTTAGTAGGCATAGGAGTTGGTGGTGCCGATAAGCCACTTCCTTCTCTTGTGGATCCCCCTCTTATCTTGGTAAGAATCTCCTCCGCAATGTTTTGAGGGATCTCCTTGCATGGAGCAACTTGCTCCCCCGTCTTGGAAAGATGTTGGAGAAGCCGAGTTGCACCACTTGTATAGCGCTTCTCGCAATACTTGCATGTCCAACGGTGGGAGTTGGACTTCTTTGTGTCCTTCTCCACATGGATCGCATGCAAATTGAACCTCGTGCTTCTCACAAGTCATGGTGTCGATGACGGATAAAGAGGCCTGAGAGAGAGAGAGAGAGAGAGAGAGAGAGAGAGAGAGAGAGAGAGAGAGAGAGAGAGAGAGAGAGAGAGTCTCGACTCTTGAAACTTGAAAGTTGAGTCTTGAAAGTTGAAAGAGAGGGGGACTCAAGAGGTCCGAGGGGTGGAGATGAGAGTGGCAAATGCTTTGATAGGGTGTGGGATAGTGTTGGGAATAAAGGCCCTCATGCCTTTTAATGTGCTCGGGTGTGAATACACCCTTAGCACTTGTACTTACACATATATATCTATCTAAAAACCTAAAGGTACACTCGTCATTGTACCTACAAACGTGCTCACTCTCTACTCTGCTATATCTCACTCTCTATGTCTCTCACTGCGCATAATAACTGACTATCTCGATCTTCGTGCCTAATCCGTCACTACAAAGTGGTATCAGAGCGGACAAGAGACAGCTCAAGTGTTGTAGGAGTCCCAAGTGGACTTGACGAGTGTCAGTAGGCAGTTAGGCACGAGCAGGAGTCATTGGCGGGTAACAGTCGATAGACTTAATGGGCTGCAGGCAAATGCAGCCTGCCTGACGGGACCGGTCGAGAAGTAGGTCGTCAGGTATCGTGGATAGCTGCAAGCATAGTTGACAGTCAACAGGCTGACGCAGGATCAAGGCAAGTCCAGCGTGGACCACGGCGAGAGCAGACGTAGACCAGGTGGCGTGCGACAGGATACGTTTCCTGTAGGCGACGGACTGGACTAGCAGGACGGACGGGGCTGTAGGTGTCCGGGGATGGCAAGCATCAGATGGGGACGATGACTTGGTGACAGTAGCGACAAGAGCCATACGTCAGGCAAGGCAGTTGCGGGCGATAACCAAGCAGCGACCTGCACGGGGTCAGCAGACCCCCCCTCCCCTCCCCCCCGTTACACCTGCTTTCAAAATCGCTTTAAAAATACAAAAGAAAAACAGAAAAAAAATCAACATCTACCCCCTTTCTTGATAGGGTTTTGCATGCTAGGCACAAAAGGCCAGATTTGTGCAATTTTGGCCCGGAAAATTTGGGCTTCTCCAGACTGAGTACTGTTCATGCAAAATTGAGGCATGTGCGTTAGAAATTGCAAACATTGTGTGCATTTGAATTGGGAATTTCGCCACAATTATTGAAATTTTACTGATCTGAGTGAAATTTCTCAACATTGGACCAATAGAATTTGGGGCTTTTCCTAGATTTGGGGAATTTGATGCAGGACAAGCAAAATTTTCTCAAAAATTGTAGGAATTTGTGACATTTTGACCCCGACATTTGGGGTTTTTAATGTACATGCACAAGTTGGGCTGAAATTCACCCAATTTCTCGACATTGATGCACATTGGACCTCGTGCAATTTGGGACTTTTGCAATTTGGGCAAAATCTGTGCAGCATTTTGGTCAGTTTATGTACATGCAGGCTGAATTCCACGCAATTTGGACATCAACACTTGGTAAAATTTGGGGGTTTTACTGAAATTGCTCTATTTTGGCAAGATTGGCCCGTTCTATGCATGACAGAGAAAATGCAGATGTGTGGTTGATGCTTTGAGCACAAAAATTTTGGGGCTTTTGACCGTTCGAGTCAAATTTTATGCTTGTGGGGGCAAAGGCCGCGGACATGGAATAGGACGATTGGGATGAGTTAAATGAGCTTGCGTGCTCAACCATAGAGCTATCGATTTTTGATGCCTTGCTGTTCAATGTTGAAGGTTTGGATTTTGCATATGCTATATGGACTAGACTGGAAGAACTGTATGCACAAAAGAGTGTTGCAAGCAAAGTGTATTGGCTGAAAAAGCTTATGGATTTGTGTATGAAAGAGGTACAGCAATGTCTACTCACTTGAGTGAGTTTAACTCCATTTTCAGCCAGCTGGTTGCCTTGAAGTTCATGATTGATGAGGAATTTAAGGCTACTTTCTTGCTTTGCACTCTACCAGAGAGTTGGGATACATTCAGGACTGCTATGAGCAATTCTAATGTAATCCTTTTGTATACTGATATAGAGAGTGCTTTACTTATGGAAGAGAACAATGCTTTTAATAAGTCTTCCAGTCCTTTGTATACTAGGGGCAGATCACAACAAAAGGGCAAATATGATAGCAAGGGACGCAGTAAATCATGTGGCAAAGATGTTGAATGTCATTATTGTGGCAAGAAGAGTCACTTTAAACGTGATTGCTACAAATGGAAGAAAAGAAAGAAAAAGGCAAGAAGGCAGATGATAGCAAGGAAGAGAATAAGGACAGTCAGCCTAAGAATAACAGTGTAAAAATTGAAGAGGTGAATGTAGTCACTCATGACAGTGATAGTGGGAGTGACGTACTCTTTGTCTCTTCACACTTTGGTGCACATGCTTTACTTGCAGATACAGATGATGACATGCATATGTGGATTCTTGATTCAGGTGCTTTCTTTCATGTCACCCCTCATCGTGAGTGGTTCTCCATCTATCATAGTTGTCAGGTACGAAAGGTATGACACGGTACGGTACGATAAAATACAGTACTAAATGGTACCTTAAGATTTTATAAGGTACGGTACAATATTAGTACGACAAAAAAAATAACTTGATTATTTTGGACTAAAGATAATATAATAGATATTTCAAGTCTAAATAGCAATGCTATTAGAGTATATAAGATGAGTACTCGAGGGTAACATGCCAAAACCTAATGCACAACATGTGCTACTGCTACCTATAACTTATAACTACATAGATGGGAGTGGATACATCATACATGCATGATCATACAAATAGGAGAAGTGTGGGCTTGGGAGAGAGAAGGTTGAGAGAAATTGTTTGAATCTCAAATAACCTAATCTCATGGGAGAATCATATTAATATAAGGAACATTTAGCTCGTCCCAAGGTGTTGTTCGAATGGGAAAGATACATCCATTAAGTTGGTACCTTACGGTACTAATACGTAAGATACGGTACCTAAAGTATGGTATAGTATTAAATGTTTTGTACGTGGTACTAGTACAACTAGAGAGAGGAAGAGGCTAGAGAGAGAGAGAGAGAGAGAGAGAGAGAGAGAGAGAGAGAGAGGAGGCTTGAGATTTACGAAAAAAAGAGGAGGCTTGAGAGATAGAGAGAGAGAGAGAGGCTTGGGAGAGAAATAAGAAAAAAAAAAAGAAAGGAGAAAGAAAAAAGAAAGTTGTAGACTTAAAGGAGAGTAGTTAAAAAGTGTCCATTTTTTCGTACTAAATCGTATGGATACGTACCGTACCGTACCGTACGGATCAGTCCGTACTACGTACGGAGACAACCCTACCACCTATATAGGGGGTCGACATGTTATTCATCTTGGGGATAACTATGCATGTGAGATTGTAGGTATTGGCAGTGTGCAGTTACAGTTTCAGCATGGCTCTATCTTTACACTTAAGCATGTATGACATGTACCTTAGCTCAGAAGAGCTTGATTAGCACAGGGCAGCTAGATGAAGATGATTTTCATACCATCTTTGGTGATGGAAAATGGAAGATCTGTAAGGGATCTAGGGTTATTGCCAAAGGTTGAAAAATTGATACTTTGTATCCACTTCATGTAGCTAGTGTGCGTAACCATGTTGTTGCCGTGACCGAGCAGCCAAGTGTTTCTTTATGGCATGGCCGGTTGGGACACATGAGTCAAACAGGAATGAAAGTGCTTTCTTGTTTGGGTTACTTGCCTTGTCTTCGTTATGCTGATTTTGAGCATTGTGATCATTGTATTTATGGCAAACATGCACAGACATCTCATAAAAAGTCTCTTTCTTTGAAATCTTCTCCTCTAGAGTTAGTATATTCGGATATATATCAAATGCTAGGATTATCTTTAGGGGGAAAGAAATATTTTGTCACCTTTGTCGATGATGCTACACAGAAAGCATGATTTTACCCTATTTGTAGCAAGGATAAAGTGCTTAACAAGTTTAAAAAATTCTTGGCATTGGTTGAAAATTAAACAGATAAGACATTTAAGTGTCTTTACTTTGATAATGGTGGGGAATAGGCATTTCAGGCATTTTGTGATAGCAAAGGAATAAAGAAGGAGCTCACTGCCCCTCATAATCCACCCCAAGATGGAGTTGCAAAGCGTATGAATCGGACCATACAGGATAAGGTCCGTATGATGCTGTCTCATGCTGCATTACCCCATGGTTTTTGGGCAGAGGCTGTTATGATAGCCGTTCACTTAATTAATCGGTCACCAAATAGGTCTTTTGGGGGGGAGGGGGGAGTTCCCCAAGAAGCGTGGTCGGGCAAGCCATCTTCATATGTTCACTTGAAAGTGTTTGGCTGTGAGGCTTTTATGCACATTCGTAAAGATAAACGCAGTAAACTTGAGCCAAAGTCTTATAAATGCATTTTCCTAGGATATGGTGATGAGAGTGAAATGGGGTATAAATTCTGGGATCCCAAGAAAAGGAAAGTAGTATGCAGCAATGACGTTATCTTTTAGGAAGATCGCATGCACAAACAGCCCGAAAAGACTGAGGAGGTTCATAGGGTTCTATCCGGAGAAGAAATATCTTTTGGACAGCAAAATGTGCTTCTGTACAGTAGCAAATACCTGCTGTAAATGAACCTGTAAATGCAGGAAATGATGCTGGAAATGATCAGGCAGCTATTGCCCATGATAATGAGCCACTACATGTGCAGGAACAGCCAAGACATTAAGTTGTTAATGTTGATTTGCAGGCTGAAATGCGAGGACAGCATACTGAAATTGGAAATTTGCAGGAACAGCCAGCAAACAATGACCATTGGGTTAGGAGATCGTCTAGGGCTACTAGACAACTTTACAGATTTATTTTTGGTGCAAACAATGTGGCTGATTATGTCATGTTGACCGACTGTGGTGAACCGTCTTGCTTCAAGGAAGCAATGGACAGAGAGGACAACAAGAAATGATATAAAGCCATGTTGTTAGAGATGGAATCTCTTGAGAAAAATGGCACTTGGGACTTGGTACAGTTGCCTAAGGGGCAGAAAACACTTCCATGCAAATGGGTTTATAAGATGAAGGTCACTTTTGGTTCCTCACCAAAGTACAAAGCAAGATTGGTTGCAAAGTGGTACAAGCAAGAGTATGGAATTGACTTTGATGAGATTTTCTCTCTTGTAGTCAAGATGACTACTTTGAGAACCATTTTGGGCTTGGTTGCAGTTGAGGATATGGAGCTTATACAGATGGATGTAAAGACTTCCTTTTTACATGTTGATCTGCATGAGGACATATATATGCAGCAGTTTGAAGGGTTTGTTGAACAAGAGAAAGAAAAGATGGTATGTAAACTCAAAAGGAGTTTGTATGGGCTGAAACAAGCACCAAGAGAATGGTATCGTAAGTTTGATACATTCATGCAATCCCAAGGCTTTCATAGAAGTCAAGTGGATCACTTCTTGTACACCAAGAAGGCAGTAGATGGCAGGCTGATTATCTTGGTCTTGTATGTTGATGACATGCTGATTGTTGGCAGGGATACTCATGCCTTGGACTCACTGAAGCAAAGTCTTCATGGCAGCTTTGACATGAAGGATCTTGGTGATGCAAATCACATTCTTGGCATGTGAATACTTAGAGATAGATCAAAAGGCTTACTCTATCTCAACAGGAGTATATCTCCAAGGTTTTGCAGCGTTTCAATATGGAGGGGGAGAAAACAATTGGGGTTCCATTGCCTCGATATGTGAAATTCAGTGCAGAGGAGTCCTACATCTGATGATGGGAAGGCTAAAATGGCTAAGATATCATATGCTTCAACTGTTGGCAGTTTGATGCATGCTATGGTTGCTACACGTCTTGACATTGCCTTGGCAGTGGGAGTGGTTAGCAGATACATGGCAACCCCTAGCAAGAAGCATTGGGATGCAGTGAAAGGTATTATGAGGTATCTCAAAGGCACAAAGAAGTTGTGCATCTACTTGGGAAAGCAGAAGGCATCTGTTGTTCGCTTTACGGATGCAGACTATGCTGGTCATGCAGACTGTAGGAAGTCCACTTCTGGGTATGTGTTTACTTTTAGAGGAGGACCAGTCTCTTGGATCTCTAGGCTACAAAAGTGTGTTGCATTGTCTACTATAGAGGCAAAGTATGTGGCTGCCACTGAGGCATGCAAGGAGGCTTTATGGCTTTCACGTTTGGTGGGAGAGCTTGGTATCTCAGAGTCACCTGTTCTCCATTGTGATAGTCAGAGTGCTATCATGCTAGTACGGAATCTTGTCTTTCATGCAAAGACAAAGCACATAGAGGTGAAGCATCACTTCATTAGAGATGTACTTGACAGAAAGAGCATTGAGCTTGTCAAAGTGCATACGGATGATAATCTTGCAGACTTTCTTACGAAGGGTCTTCCAGTAGAGCGGTTTGCTCATTGCGGACAGATGATGGGAGTTGGATAGATATATGTATTTCAGTTTTGTACATACATAGACTTAGCTGATTCTTTTCTCCTCTTCAGGCACATTGCCTTTAGGTGGGAGGTTGTTGGGAATAAAGGCCCTCGTGCCTTTTAATGTGCTCGGGTGTGAACACACCCTTACCACTTGTACTTACACATATATATCTATCTAAAAACGTAAAGGTACACTCTCGTCATTGTATCTACAAACGTGCTCACTCTCTACTCTGCTCTATCTCACTCTCTCTGTTTCTCACTGCGCGTAACGACTGACTGTCTCGATCTCCATGCCTAACCCGTCACTACAGATAGAGGGGATGGGAGATGAGATTTGAGAATGGCAAATGCTTCGATAGGGTGTGGAAAAGAGGGGATGGGAGGTGAGGTTCGAGAATGACAAATCACAAGTCCATTCAAGAATCAAGATCCAAGAGAGGAAGATGAGAATGGTAAGTGCTTGCTGAATTGGTGTGGAAGCATGGAGGAGAGGAGCACCTTTTGTAGATGAGAGAAGGGTCAAAGTTCAAACAGTCAAAGAGGGGTCAACGGTTAAAGAGAGGGCTGCTAGCTAGAAGGAATCCAAAGAGGGCTAGGAAGGGGAGTGCATGGCTGGAAAAGGGGGTGGGATGAGGTATCCAAGGCTTCCCACACCCCAAAAAGTGCCACGCAGGCAGGTGGAGTAAAAGGGGGGGCATAGGAAACATGTGACGCGGGACTCAGGACGTAGGACGCGCAGGCAACGTAGTCGAAACATGCCCAAAAGCACGTACGAATTTGTACGGATACGTACCGTAGGGTATCGTATGAATCGCACAATACGAATCTATCCATACGACGTACAAAGGCAACTATGCCCTCCAGAAAGCAATTATAGACTTTTTCAGTATAGCTAACCTCTCGGCCACTGCCACCTTAGACATTACATCTTCTACTGATAGGCGCCATTGAGAGACATCATTAGGTGGTATCACAATAGACAAAGGTACAATGTTATGCAGAGCACGACACCCTAGGGTTCTTGCTCGGTGACGTAAGCATGCTCATATACCACACATTCGCGTCATGATTGCTCGTTACAGACGAAGATTACCATGTCGAGTCAAGCAGGGGTAGCTTGCAAAGTCTTGATGGATTCCATAATTTGAGAGAAAGATATTTTATACTCTTTTCAGTTTCTTAGTTTTCCATATTCTCCATATTCTATTTCAATTTATCATATAGAACTAGATATAATTTTGTTTTCTTCTCTAATGAGAGATAATGATGCCAATTGTATTAGTTATGGTCTCATAGGCCATTCTGGCCTTCTAGAGACATCAATAGATCTTTCTTTCTTTCTCTCTCTCTCTTCTTGTTCCTTCATCCATTTAGATTCTCACGCCATCCTCATCCCTCGTCCCCCATTTCCCATCCCTAATGCTTGTGTGAAGGATATAAGGCTATAACAATCAGCCTCAATATGCAGCTCTATAGATTAGTGTGGGTGCTAGATGGTATGAGACATGACACAAGCATAAGTCACAATGAAAGAGGTTGGACGTCAAACTCAACTCCTAGTTGTAAAGCCAAATAGGCTTCACCCTCGAGCTTAGGAGCTAGTAACACTCCGAGTCATGACCACATCCCAAGGGTTGGCGTTTACGGATGTGTCAGCCAATGGGCCAAGAGGTCAAGAGTGATGATCACACAATGAATATGCACAATAGGGCTTCGAGTCTTATAAATAAGACTTGGCTGCCCAAAACTTGAAGTGCCCTTAGTGCATTTGCACCACTAAGTCACTTCATGAACATTATGACCAATGTTGCCAACGTCTATGCAGATGTCTAGGGATGTACCACTTCCCTCCTAGTGAGCAATTGCTGTTCTCAATGCGGTATCTTTAGGGATGAAGCAATGAAAGTGACTCTTCAATGAATATATTGACACTCAAGTAGCCTCTGTTGTCTTGAGGCGGTTTTTCACTCGACCAAATAATGGAGATAAACAGTTTGATAGGATCACTTAGTCCTAAGGTCAAGAACCAATTCGGGGTTGAGTGGTACATAATGAGCAGCATCCTTTTACATTGTTCTAATTGTTCTTTCAAACAACTCATGTGGAATGCAAGGTGAACTCCGATTTCCAAAGGTAAATCTAGCTCATAGGGTATGCTATTTATTTTTTTGGTAATCTGGAAAGGACCACAATATTAACAAGACGATTTCTAGCACTTATTGGTAGTCATTTAATCGAAGTCCTTCGGGACTTTAAGATAAACCCACATGATTTCTTAGAGCTCTCGAGAAGTACGGTGTTGATTAGTATAGAACGTGGCACAATCTTGAGCTGTTTAATGCTTTCCTTAGCAATCACTAACATTTCTTGCATATTGTGTAGAAAGTCAACTATCATTTTTATCCACTTGAGCTCCGTGGAAATCAATGATTTTGGCTCATAACCGTACACAAACATTAACAGACTACAATTGGTATAGCCAAATGCTTAGCATTAGTATAGGCAAACTGAATCTGAGGAAGATAACACTCCCTATTAGATTGCCTATGGGAGACATACGCACACAACATATCCTCCATGGTTTAATATAAACAAATTCAATTAGAGGAAGACAATGCTCCCTATTAGATTGCCTACAAGAGACATGCACACAACATATCCTCCATGGTTTGATTTGTTCTTTCAGTCTATCCATCGATTTCAGGATGTTTTGAGGATGATATGGACAATCAAGTTTCTAGATTTTGGAAAACCGTTTGCTAAAAAGAGCCAGCGAGCTTAGAATCCGAGTCATTGACTATTTCTTCGGGTAAACCATGAAGTCTATAAAGATGTTCGACAAAGAGACTAACCAACTCGTGGCTTTTCACGATCATCTTTGTAGAAATGAATTGAGCCATTTTTGTCAATCGGTCAATTGCAATCTAGATAGCGTCACGACCTCAATTTGTATGGGACAATCTTACTACAAAATTCATAGAAATGCTACTCCATTTTCTATCAGGAATTTGTAAAGGATGCAACACCTTGGTCTATCTATGCTATTCAGCTTTATTAAGCTGATAATGTGGGCATTCACGTATATAAGACTCAACAGTAGACTTAATATGTGCCCAATAAAAGTAGCGAGTAACCAAGGTCAAAGTCCGATGTATGCCGCTTTAGGGATTTGACTAAGAACATCGGCAATCATATT
Organism: Lygodium microphyllum; assembly: GCF_053477565.2. Taxonomy (NCBI): domain Eukaryota; kingdom Viridiplantae; phylum Streptophyta; class Polypodiopsida; order Schizaeales; family Lygodiaceae; genus Lygodium; species Lygodium microphyllum. Next base: position 89,815,259 of record NC_141148.1, on the reverse strand, counting down.
TGTTGCGCCCTTTTTACAATGAATTTCAAAGTCAAACTCTTATATAAGCTCTGTCCATCTTGCCTTGCTTCCATGGAGATCGAGCTGATCACAAATATATTTTAATGAATGGTGGTCTGTTTAAATAATAAACCGGACGCTATACAAATAATGATATTGTTTTTTAAGTATATGGATGACGTCAAGTAATTTCTTCTCTTGGGTGGTATAGTATGTTTGGACATTGGGGAGCTTACATCTCTCAAATGCAATAGGTCGGTCATCTTGATAAAGGACATCACCTAAATCATAACCACTCGCATTCGTATGTATCTCAAAAGGTTTTTTTGAATTGATAATGTGGCACATCGTTGCAGTGGTAATCAATCATTTCAATGTTTGAAAACATTGATCGAGCTTACTAGTCCAAACAATCGGTGGACTAACGTGTTTTTTCTTGCTTCGGATACCTTTAAGCAAACGTGTGAAAGGTTCAGCAACTTGAACATAGTTCTTTATGAGTTTTCAAAAAAATCTAGTAAAACCTAAAAAAGATTTTACTTGCCTTATGGTTCTTGAAAAATAGGTCAGCCAAGCACCACTTAAAGCTTTTTGGTTTAATCCAAATGCCATCAATGGAGATGACATGATCAAGATATAATAGCTCTGTGCGAAAAAAAGTACACTTGGATAGTTCTGTAAACAATTGCTCTCGTCTTAAAAAATGTAAGATGATGCGCAAGTGTTTAACATACTTCTCCAATGACTTACCATAAATAAGAATGTCGTCAAGGAAAATGACTATTCACTATACGAGATACGAACGAAGTAAATTATTCATTATCTGTTGGAAAGTTGTGGGAGCATTGGCAAATTCAAATGATAGGAGTAAAATTTGATAATATCCATACTGTGTTCGAAACACAGTTTTGGGATATCCTTTGAAGCTATCCGTTTCTGATGGTAATTGGATCTCAAATCAATTTTAGTAAAAAATTGTGCACCACAAAGTCAATCTATTAGGTCATCCATCCTAGATAACTAATATTTATTCTTGATGGCCACTTTATTGAGGCCTTTGTAATTGACTCAGAAAGCGCATTGTGCCATCCTTGTTTTTAGTGAAAAGGACAGGTGCTTTTCATGGGGACGTACTTGGCTCAATAAATCCCTTAGCTAAATAGTATATCTTCCTCTTTCAGGCTAAACCTATAAGGTTATTGAGAGATGGGATGGTTATTAGGCAATGTCTCAATTCTAAGGTCTAAGGTTTTGCGAGACAGCGGAAGTATATTAAGTGCACGAACAGAAAGACATCAATGTACTCATGTAATATCGAATTGAAATACTTACTCACATTTGAATTCATATTGAGTATTTTTTAAAAAGAAATTAAATTACATTGTGAATCGGACAATTAAACTTTTTCAACAAAGCAAATATAAATAGTAACACTTGAATAAAAAAACGTTCACTAAATCTCATTGTTAAAACCATATGTATATTATTTTCTATGATCTTGGAGAATAAACATCCCTTGATCACATGAAAAGGACTGTCAAGCTCAAAAGAAAGTATATGATTTTTATAGTTAATATACAAGGAGAAAAAATAGTTTGAATAAAGGAAGGCCCGGCCAACAACTGCCATACATTGTGGTTGTTGGAATTCCCATTTCTTGTCTCTCTCTTTCTTGCTCGTGCTCTCCCGCCATAGCTCTCGTATACAAGCTTCGATCCTTCTCACCTTTCAACTAGTATCAGAGCAGGTCCTTTGCAAGCACTTCTTGGCCTTCCCCGGCATCTACACGAGGTATGAGAGCTTGCTTCTCACTCAGTTCTCAGCCATTCTTTGACATGAACACCAAGGTTTCATGAAGAGACGGCCATAGCTTCCATCATTGAAGCTTGTTCTCTTTATCTCTTGCTTGGACTTGTCCTAGGCTTGTGTAAGCCTATTGTAGGCCTTCATTGGGCTCTTGCTTATCCCCTACCCACCCTGATTTGGCCCCTCAAGTACAGTAGCATGCTCATGTTGTATTTGCGCCTGTTTGCAAAAATGGCTAAAAAATCACTCTTTTTGTCATATCTCGGGCATTTGGAACCCGATTCAGGCAAGGTAAGAGTCTAAGTTGGGGTTTTGGCATGCTCCGGATACGATGGTGATGTTGGATTTGTCAAATTCTAATGACAGAATATTTTGCAATAGATTTCATGTCTGAGACAGCATGTATTTGTATGCCTATGGCTTATGTGATGTTTTTATCCCACAAGTTGATGGTATTGTTGGATCGAAAGATCCAAATCTAGTATCTATTAGCTTTATTTATCCTTGTATGTGAACACATATACAGTGTGTAAAAAAGTGCGTGTTTCGGTATTAACATATTTTTTACACCACTTAGCATTAAATAAGAGTCAAAGGTATAGGTGGATACCTTAGCCTATATATTTAGGCTCTATTACTTGTATTATCTCACTTATTAAACCTATCGTCATCGATCTATCTTCCAATTTGTACTTGACCAAGAGTACCTTCCATGCACCTGGGCAAGCAAGGAACCGATGGCATAGGTTTTTAACCGATATCTCAAAAAAGAAGCAACAACCATTGGAAATCCTTCACTTGGAAAGTGGCGAGGCAAGAGGAAGCACATCAATCAACATTCGCCAAATGAAGACCTTGGATTGAAAAGGCGTTTTGTTAAGCAGTCAGTCATTACCACAAATTTTCACCATGCTTGACTTTTTTGAAGACCCTAAGTGGTATTGCCTTTGTGGACAAGCTAGACCTGATCACGAATCAACAGGTGATGTATTTGATTTATTGAAGCATGACCCAAAAGCAACCAATCATTAATCATCCAATCTTGCAAAGGGGCCTCCTTGTCCAAAGAGAGGAGAGGTTGCATGGCCTTGTAAAGAGGTGGAGATGGCATTCCACAAGTTGCGGTAGCCTTCTTGAACATGAAAGTAGTGCCAAATCGATCTGAAGGATATAATAGCCCCATTAATAGGTATCTCTCTCTCTCTCTCCTTCTCTCTCTCAAGGAATTCCACCCGCCATAGGCTGCTGTTCACACACGTAAGCTCCAAGGCCAACAATACCACTTGATCCTAGTGATCCATGGTAGGGCCCTCCGTATATTGGACACAATAAATTTGGTCAATAAGTACCACGTGGAATTGCAACCTCCGCACCAACTTCCAAGTGAGAAGAAATAAAGTTATGAGTAGAATCATTATTGAACAAAATTGTAACCTCTCGGCCATCTATATGCCTAATGACCTTTAAAAGGTCATGCAGACCAAAGACAATATTATTAGTGGAACTATCCTCTTTGTTACTATCATTAACAAAAGAATCTTTGAATAAAATTTTAGAAGATATACTTAGAGCTTCAAGAGTGTATTGGAGTCTTAGAGGTAGATTTTACCTTTTTGTTACAGGGATACTCACAATTGCTGTGAAAGTGACTTGTTTGATGGCAAGCGAAGCAATGGGCCTTCAAGCGATCCTTGCTGCGAGTGACCTTGCGCTTACCATCCTTATGCAACTCTGAAGATGGCTGCTGAGTTGTTGTTGGGATAGCTGATTTCTTTAACATAAAAGCAAAGGCAACTCGATGGGAATTCCTCGTAGCCATAGTATTATCAAAATTCTTTGTATACCTGCATACATCCTTAGGCGAGTGAAGCAGATTGCGGAGCACCTTGTTCTGGTAGTGCGGTGGCAATCCAAAAAGGAATCGCCTGTAGAGCAGCATGTGAGGATCATCCAAGGCCTTTATTTTGTGCAACATATATTTAAACTCTTATGAATATGCATTCAAGATTTTCTTTTTCATATCTATCTTAAATAATTTTTGAAAATTTTCAATCCGATCATCAGCCATGAAACATTTCCAAAAAATGGATTGAAAATCAGCCCATGTCATGGGCTTGGGGCATAGCTCCGCCCACCAAGCATACACCTCCTGTAACATGATTTGTATCTGCCCAATGTGCTGAGCATCATCAAAATAATACAAATCAAAATACGTTGTCCATTTGGCCAACCATGAATTGGTGTTTGTCTCATCACATTCCTTATTCTTCCCTTTAAAGTGATTGGGTTGGAATTGGAGAGGCATCATCCTCATGGTTGTGGGCACAAATGGAAAATGGGGAGTGTGCAAATTGGCAATTGACTTGAGCTTGGAGAATTTCCAGCAAGGGATCTCCATTGAATTTGAAAAGAGGAGCTTGGGGATACTGGCCATGCATGTGTTTAGTAGCAATAGGTGCATTGAAAGGAGATACGTCATGAAAAGACATGGTATCGAGAAGAGAAAGAAGTGTAAAAAAGGAAGAAAGTTTGGAGCAATGGAGAGAATTTAAAAACTAGGGAGTATGGGAGAGAAGAGAAAATTATGACAAAGGCAATCTGCATTTAATGCAGAACTGAAACTAGGCCTTGTTTTTTTCTCATAGCTTGTAGGCAGGGGGCAGCTTAAGGGCGTGCTCAAAGCACCTTAGACCAAATGAATAAAAAAGATTGGAAGAGGATCCCAAGAAAGACGTAGACATGTAACTATTGAGAAGATAGTGAGAAGGACACTCCAAAGACATGCCAGCCCATCTTGAAGGACATGCCAATCCTTTGAGCAACCTGTTCATCCTCCAAACGCCACACTAGTCCATCTTGATAGTTCAAACTGCCCAATCGTTACTCTTCTTTGCCACATAAGCTCTCCCTCCAGTCCATCAATGCATTGGGACAATTTGTCACATTTTTGCGAGCTTATCCAATTGTTTTCTCAAACTATCCAATTTTCACTTTGTGGATTTACCCCTTTTTAAGGGAACTGGATCAGTACTCTGCTTTGTCTTGAAAGTCTCAATGCTAGAATGTCTTCTTTGAGTTCTGTGTATTTTGAGATGTTTCATATCACTTCACAAATGCCAAACTGCTGCACCTCACTTATATGTGTGGTTTGAAACTGCTGAAAAACTATAATACACTGGGATTTTTCAGATAGAAATCTATATATTTACTTGAGCATATTTTAAGTGTTTTAACACTTTAAGATTACTTTGCCATTGTAGTGAATACTGAGCTGTATGTGACACAGTGACCCATTTTGTTCTGATGACACAGCTATCAATCAACCTTGAGGCAATTATTTGGTGAGGACGAGACAGTGGAACCTGCAAACTCTCGGCTGACTAAAGCTACCATGCGGATAATGTCAGCGCTCCAAACAAACTTGGATGGGAAATCCAAGCTATATAGGGATCCTGCATTGGCACATGTTTTTCTGATGAACAACATACATTACATGGTTAAATCAGTGCGGAGGTCAGGAAATCTGATGCCATTCCTACAGTCATTAAGGTTCAATTTTTCTATTGCTGTGGTTCACTCTCCAGAAGTGGTGGTTTCATTGCTAGATGTTTAATTTCAGGTCAGAGGCCAAGGACATGCTGGGGGAGGATTGGGTCCAGCGTCACCGGCGCATAGTGCAACAGAATGCACAGAACTATAGGCGTGTTGCCTGGGCCAAGGTTGGAAATCATACAATTGATGGTTATTGTAACCCTAATGTATTAAGCTTCTTTACAAATTGGCATAAGGGTTTAGTTTATTTCATACCATTGTAGCATGTGTTGTCTCAAATTCATTTTGAAGATCTATTTATTTATGCTCATAGTGGACATTTTGTTTCTGTAAAGACAATAGTTTTCTTAAATGAAGGTTGTACTTGCCAGGTTCTTCAAAGCCTCAGTGTCCAAGGCTTGACCTCCTCTGGAAGTGGTGGTTTGAACGATGGCAGCATGAGTACGGGAGTTTCTAGGACTATACTAAAAGAAAGGTGAAAATTTCTGGATCAGAGGTTATTGCCAAATTGAAAACACACTAGAGTGAACTGTTTGATTTAACATTATAAATTGCATTTCTGTGGAGCAAAAATCATTGCAATCCAAAAAACCTAAACAGTCTCTGATTTGAAATCTCCTAGTGTGCCTATAAACTAATCATGTTTGAATTGGAAAGCATTAACTAGCAAGGTTATTGGCTATTGCACAGTTGAGTAAACTGCATCTTGACTTACTGTCCATCTATGTTGAGACGAAGTTAAGGTTTGTGTTTCAGTTTTGCAGGTGGCAGTTTTTCCTGTCTGGAGATGTTTCTATTCATATAAGAATAATGTGTGAGATAAATATTGGTTTGATGTTGGTTTTGAACTCTTGTTCCCAGTCACATATTCATGTGCACACTTGCTATTGTTTTTGCATCTAAAATTGATCAAAATGACATTATTTGTCATGAAAAAATGTTATTTGACCACGATGATGCCCAGGGGCCTCTTTTCAGCTTCCAATTCTCAGATAAATTTTTGGAGAAAGTATAGAATTCAGGAGGGGGAGATCCTATTTTACATTAGTAATTGTTTTGGTTTTTTGGTCATTTGGACGTTTATACTTTGATATTGTTGGGATTTGGTATTATTAGTTACATTGTTTATACTTTTTCTCTTTGGCTATTTAGGCATGGTATATGTTATGATTAGTATTGGAGTTTTCGGATTTATTGTTTGGGCTCATCATATGTTTACCATAGGGTTAGATGTGGGCAAGTGTGCTTACTTTATAGTGGCCATTATGATTATTGCTGTGCCTATTTGAGTGTGAATTTTTAGTTGGATTGCTTTTATGTGGGGAGCTTCAATATAATATAAAAAATCCATGTTGTTTGCAGTAGGTTTTTTTTTTGGGTTCACTGTAGGAGCACTTGCTGGTATAGTTTTGGCTAATTCTGGGATATACATTTTCCAGACAGAGAATTGTTTAGTTTACTGACTGATTTTAGTTAAATCAGAATAGTGGAAACAGAAAAAGAGTGATTCAGAAATTCAACAAAAAATTTCAACAGATTCTATGATCATTTGATCCTCCAACCAAGAACCTTACATTAACTCCATGCATTTACTCTTTTAGAGGAAATTTATTTGCAAACTATCAACATTACTAATTGTGACTGTGAAACCAGCATTATCACAACTTTCTGCCCCATAAGTTGCATAGTGTGGTCATATCAAAAGATTGAAGACAGCTTCTTTGTAGGGATAGATACAAAAACTTGTGGTTATTTTCTACAAAGTGCTCTTGGAGTTCTGATTTTTTTGGCACCCAGTTATGCAATGGCAGAATTGGAAGGAGATACTTCAGCTACTTCAGCTCAATTGTGTAGGGAAGCTAATCCATTCCTTCTACCTCCTATGAAAAGCCAAAAGACCAAAAATACAAACTAAGAAAAACTTAACCGTTCCTCTATAAGATGCCCTCCATACTGTCATCCTAGATTTTAGAGCCATGCTCGTCAGTGTGCAGATTGAGCTATGCTCATGATGAGCGTGGAAAGGTGAAGATATCCAACCAAATGAAGCTGTTGAGCCTCCATAATTAAACCTTTTGTAATGAAGCATCTGAGAAGAGTGGATTTTAATATTTGGCACAAGGATATTCTCTCTCAGTTGATATTCGGTTTATCGTGTAATGCACCACAGTGCAAATGTGTGCTGGATCCTTTTGGTTAAAAGATTATATACATTTCATAATGGCATAAATGACCATTTGAAGGAATGCTGAATCATTAAGTTGCCTTCCAGGCCCAAAGCCATACCGTGCTGCATGCAGTTGATTGTCATTCAAAATTAGTTGAAAAGATGGAGGGTGAGAAACTGTATGTGGACACCACAATGACCTGGAATGGCCACATCTGTTCCTCCAAAAATATCAAAATTTCCTCCAGAGCTGTTTCAAAATATGTGGGCTTTTTAAATTGGTGTAATGTGAACTTGTCGCAGTTTGATGCCCTGTGTGTCACTGACCTACCTGACAACCACCATCCTCAAACATCCAACATCATCTACCTGCCGCTCGACAAGAACTGTCCAGGGCTGTTGCTAAGCCGCTGCCTGTTTTGCTGACATGCCACCCCTACTTCGTGTTTGCATGTCGACTATCCTCTGCCTCCCATGCAGTCCACATACCTCACGTGCAGCTTCCTCATCATCACCTCCATTTTTGACCTGTCCACACACTTAATGTGTGGTCCATATTCCTCCTGTCAAACACCATCAATGTTTTGGAATTTAAGGTTTGAAAGAGGCATTTCGCATGTGCAAAGGATTTTTTCACACATCTGGGTCTAAAAATTGCACATTGGCCTTGTAAAATGTCGGGCTTTTTAAATCCAAGTTTGTTGCCATCAAATTGAAGCCTTTGACAACAAATTGAAAGTTGACCGAGTTCTTTGCCTTCGTCATTGGACATAAGGTGATATGCAGAGTGGCATTCACTCAACATGAACACTGCAAGCAGGTGATATCCTCAACATTGGGGGGGAATTTTTGTCGTGTTAAAAATGTTAAAAATCATAATTATTTTTAACTCATATTTAAAGAAAATCATATATTACAAAAATATTATTGAAACTAGACCCTAGCCATGCACATGGATTTACTAAGACCTTTCCCTCATGTACCTCATTTTATATAACGACTAAAATTAAATGTGCTATAATGGCATATGGTGTGGGGTACTCTGCTCGAATTCTATTGCGAAACGATTTGTGCTTTTTTTTGTATTTTCTGTCTTTTAGAGTCTTAGAGGAGTTATATCTTTTAGGGGGGTTTGTAACTAGTTCCCATGGCCTTTGAGTTGAGTCCCAAGGCCATAGTTGGGTTTAGGGGTCTTGCTCATGTGCATTGTGCCTTCTTGGAGCTGTGCTGGCCTTTGATCAGCCTCTAAGACATGCACATGCATCTTTGAACCATGCCCAACTATGGGTCCTTGTGCTTGTTTGTAGAACATGCTATGTTCTAGCTCCAGTTACCAAAAAGAAGCAAGCAACAAAGACCCAAGGCTAATGACTCGCACACATGGCTTGAAACAATGACTAACAAAGAGCAACCATGTGAGTCTTAGCCTCTGAGACAGCCCCTCCACCCCTGCTCTTTAGAGTATAGAAATGGCCCTAGGATAACATGCATTGAATCTTTTTTCGATAGCATGAAATGTATATGCTTACAATCGTTCAAGTGCTTGGGCCAAGGTTAAAGAGACAAATAATAAGTAAGCATGGGCAGTGTAATAGCCTAAGCTACTTTTAGGCGGACATGAAAAGGCTAGGCTTGAGATCTCCAATATAGAAACTTGGCATCCAACTTTTGAGAAATCCATTGCAGCAATTGTTTAGGCTGCACATCAACACCCAAAGGGTAGCCCGAATGCCAGGCTCCAGCGAATATGGCCACGTGGAACTACTTCACCTTGTCACCCCAAATTGTGTAAATTTGATTGAGTGCAACTAATCAATGACGATTTGGTGGCATTAATCCAAAGGCCCAAAGCATGGTCAAGCAAGTCCCAAACGTCCAATGCTTTATGGAGTTTGTCCCTATCAAACTTGAATATCATAAACATATCATCAGCCAATGCTTGCCCAATAAATGTTGATTTTAAGAAAGGGACAAATGAGCAATTTAGGGACAAATGGGCCAATTGCTCAATCTCCACAAGATGGGACAACATAGTGAGAATCAGATGGGTAGCAAGGGCAAAAAACAAAGGGCTGAGAGGACAACCTTGTTGGACTGAGCTTGCCAGAGTAAAGGGCTAACTAACACCACTGCTCAACATACGGAGAGGTATTGCTGCTAATAATGTATATTAGATGCGATATACATAGCCCAAACCCCATGTTGTACATAAGTTCCACAAGAAAAGACCATTCCAAGTAATCAAACGTCTTCTCCAAATCTAATTGGACAAGAACCACCTCTTGGTTGGAGTGTTGCGCATAATCAATACCCATTTGGACATTTAGTATATTATGCAAAATATTCCTCCCCTTAATGAACCCATACTAATGGGGATGCACAATGAAAGGGAGGTGCTCATGAGGATGATTAGTTAGGACCTTTGAATATATCTTGTACATAGTACCCATCAAGGAAATCCAATCAATCCGATAGCTCAAACCTCTTGACACATGGTTGTCAAAGGCTTTGCTAAACAACATCCATAGCCTCATCCTCACGAATGTCAGCCTCTAAAACAACATGAATGTTTAGGGTGACCCGGTCCTTGGTCAATCCTTGGTTAAAGCATAAGATACCAAATGAGCATGGGCAACCTTATCAGAATGAGTTTGTCACAAGCCAAGGAGATCCTGAAAATATTTCCTACACATACGAACAATAGAGTGAGGGTTTGTGACCATATGACCATCAACATTTTGCAATCTCATCATGTTTTCTCAACCACGGGATGCATTAAACAACAAAAGAATCTATGGGACTGATAAGAGTGATCTTGCAAATCCTCAGTGAAGGCTTTCAGCTTGGCTTTTTGATAAGAAAGTAGTTGAAAGTGCTTAGCAAGATCAACCAATCGCATTGATAAGAAAGGCAAGAAATCATCGTCTGTAGACTCAAGCAACAAAGAATGAATTAAGGCCAACAATTCCTTTGTAGCATGCATACGCTGCCTACAAAGAGAAGCTTGGTAAATTTCTATTGCTTGGGAGTCCTTTGCACGTTTTGTATCAACTGCTCAAAAGAGGCATTGCCCAAAAAAGTTGATACAGCGTAGCCAAAGCTATGAAGATGACTGCATTGTCTTGTTTGAACCAAGCAGCAACACTTGAAGGGAAATTGTGTTTGAATCAGGTGGTAGCACTTGAAGGGAAATTGTAGTATGAAGGGAGTGAAACACAGTTCTTCGAGCTTGCTCAACAGAGGCATTGCCCAAAAAAAGTTGATACAACGTAGCCAAAGCTATGAAGATGATTGCAGTGTCTTGTCTGAATCAAGCAGCAGCACTTGAAGGGAAATTGCACTGGGAAGGGGGTGCAATGCAGTCCTCTGAGTAGTAGGCTATCGAAGTAATCACTTGAAGGTGAAGGATAGTTGTCAAGGGAGCGGAACACAATCCTGTAATGCCGTTAGGGATGAAGATGATCACTACCTATCGAGGGAGCAAAGCATGATCCTTAGATGCTAGGAAGAGGACTAGGTTGCTAAACAATGCAGTAGAATGTGGCAATAGAATGTTGTAATAGAACATAGAAGTGAGACACTGTAGTAGAACACAATAAAATGCTAGGTGGAGATAGATAGAGAAGCCACAAACGGTAATGTCCTCCTCGTAGAGTGTGAACGGCAGTGGTGGTGGAGAAAGAAGAGAATAATATGAAAGAGACTGTCAGAAGGAATGAATGTGTGGGATGGTGATATAGGCCTTGGCTATCTAGGGTGGTGCACCACTGTGTGGGCGCCCATTGATAAAGTGCCCAAAATAAGGGAGCCAATTATTTTTGGGATTGTCAATGCGAAACCCTATTTGAGGTGAAAAAACTGAAGAAGTGGTTTGTAAACATCCCATAGTATGGGAAAGTTTCAGAAACAAGGAAAACAAAATCGGGAAAAACTAGAGTTCCAGAGTTTTAGCCAAATGAATGGGGAAACGACGTTGCAGATTGTACACTAAAATAGATATGCTGTTACATGAATATGTAAATATATCAATTCTACCACAATATGTATCCAAATTTTATACCAAACTTTTGAGTCTTCATGTCATATAATCAAAATCATGATTCATTACATATGTCAAGACTCAATGATTAAGATAGTTTAACACAATTAAAACACAATTTTTAAAACTTTAAACAATAAAATAAATTATAATTTATGACTCATGAATCATCTAAAGACTAATATCAAGAACAGTGGAATCAAGATGTATAATAAGTAAAATCAAGATTCATGTAATTGTGTGATGTGAATAATTTTTCAAAAGTCTAATCGATACTGAGTACGAGTAACTATTGAGTAATAACTATTAATATCAATGAATAATCATGATATCAACATGTGCACATGATATGTGTAATGCCACTGGTGAAGTGGTAACTAGCAATTGCAATGCTAAACTGACTCGTGAGATATGATAAGTCTAGTCTCTAGAGTCCATGAGTCATGACTCGTCGGGTATTTGAGGATTCATGCACTCTCCTTATCCAACTGTGAGGACCCTTACATCCCTTGATTGGATTGATGTTGTCAGAGGGGTTTTAGTCAAAAGGTCGTATCCATTGGGGATCAAAGATAGAAGAAAGTAGAGAAAAGGAGTTAGAAGAGAAGAAAAATAATAGACAAGAGGTACACAAGATAAAGACAAAGCACAATGAATCAAAGTACTATGTATTGATAGAACGTGAGAAGATAAACAAATTCCTTGTTTGGCACTACTCAGAAGTAATCTCCAAGCATTAGATCTCCTGGAGCTTCCTTGTAGACCAAAAACGTGTATCAAAGCATTAGATCTCCTGGCACTATTCAGAAGTTGGCTCTGAAAGGGAGGTAAAATACTAGGATGCCTGGTCAAGGTACTTTCAGAACACTCCTTCTTCTTCTCCCCAGTTCGGAGTGCTGTCTATTACCTATAAACTGTGATTTTGCGTCACGCGATTTCGGCTTTCTTTTTTTATGCATGAAATCTCCCTAAACTGGCTGAAAAAGCAACTTGCTTTGTACATGTCACCCTATTCTAAAAGTTTTCTATTGCTTTTTAGGATATTTACAGTAAATAATATCCAAAATATCAAAAATAGGCTAAACTTGTCCAAAAATCTCGTATTTTGGAACTAACTATACTATGGATACTAACACTAATGACTAATATGGCATTGACTCTCTAGATTAATAAGAAAACCGAATGATGATATGCTCCAGGGTTTTTCACTACGTGTCCGCATAGCGACACGACAATGTGCCTCCAAAAAACAGATCTAGCGCCATGATAAGGTAATGCCAAATAGGAATTCCCAAAGAAGTTAAGAAATAAAAGAAGATTGAAGAAAAAAGAGGAGGAGGAGGAAAAGGAAAAGAACCCAGAAGGAGGAGGAAAGAAGAAGAAGGAAAGGAAGAAAGAAGAAAGGAAGAGAAGGAGGAGGAGGTGGAATCGAGAGTTGCGGGAGGTAATTTGCTTGAGTAAGAGGAGACAGTTGTATAGAAGACGGGTGAAATCGAAAAATGGTTTGCCCATCTGCTGTAGGGTGCCAAAACAACATCTCCCCATTTTCGTTTTGATTGGAAATGGCCATTCCATTTTGGGGGACCATAAGACGCCGTTTCGGCCTACTATGAGCCATCGAAACCACATCCACATTATGCTACACTCAAACTAGAAGGAAGAGCCAAAAAAATGAGGCAGAGGATCCATCAAGTATTATCCAACAAAAACTCAAGCTAGTTAGTAGTCCACCCAAGAGTCTAAAATCTCCTAAATCTAAATCTTCATCATCTAAGCAAAAGTAAGAAATCTAGTAGCAATATGCAACACCCCCTCTCAGGCCCCAAAAGGGATGAAGAAAGAGAAGTGAAGAGATGTAAGGAGAAAGATGTCGAGGATTTCTAAGATCCAAGATTTCCACATGAAAGATAACCTTTAGTAAGAAATAGTATACCGGATAAATTGTAGAATCCAACTCCACCTCGAGAGAGAAGCCACTAGCTCCATAAGTCCATGCTAGAAGGAATTTGAAGGCCTCATCATCAAGTCGCGGCTGAACCTCCAAGGGCACAATCTAGGTGGTACCTAAAGATCCTAGGAATCAATAGGGGAAATGACTACTGGAAGATCACCATTCCCAAAGTGTAAATGGTGGGGGAAGAGCTTCATGATGAGGAGGTACCCCCTCTGAGGTTGAGATGCAGGGGCCCCCTCTAAAGTTGAACAAAAAGTAGAAGATGTCGCCATGTAATGTTGAAGGAAGTGTCGCTGGTTGAGCCAAAGAAGGTATTTGGGTGCGAAAGATATGGAAGAACTCCCAAAAGTGGCTTGTTAAACCTGAGAAGTCGAGGGTGGGAAAAGAAGATCCTAATGCTGTGGGCAACTGTTACAATCTCTCAATGAAGCGGATTGCGGAGCTAAAGTAATGGAAGGTGTCAAACAGCCACTATCTCACGAAGGAGCAGATTGACGAGCAATCGATATCCATCACTGTCTCTTGGTGGAGGAGATTGCAGAATTGTGGATTGTTTTGGGGCCAACTGCTGAATCCTAGTAGTAGTAGAAGAAACCTTCATAGCACATGGCGATGGTCTCAAGGAGGTCGAGGTACTAGGTGATCCTCGTTTGGCTTGAAGGACTTAGTGTACATCGGATGTGTCTTATTGCCTTGAGCATAAAAATTTGAAAGTTGGTGCAAAATAAACTCTATGGCTTAGAAGTGAGTGTTGGGACGAGTGTGTGGGTAGACGCATATACTCTAGTGGTGTAGGGAGCAAAGGTCGATGTCAACAAGCATTAGTGGTGTGTCTGGTGATACCACAATAGGAGCACCCAATGATCTGTCCATCTATCTGTGGAGAAGTCATAGCACCAAAGTGTGAACCTGTTAAATGGAGCGTGGGAGGGAGAAGAAGAGAAAGGTATTTGTCGATGATGCAATGGAAATAGGGAGGAAATCGGTAGATGATGCTGAACTTGCAACTTGTCTTTGCCTTATTTGATGCAAAGGATATTCATGACTCTTTGAGTGCCTCTGGCTCTAATACCATGTCAAACCAAAGAGACAATAGGGATGTACGCCAAACACTAAGAGAGAAGAGAAACTCGGAAAACACAAAAGAACAAGATGATGAAGCACTGAATCATGCTATGTGAAGAAAAGCTGATAGGCTCCACTTTGAAGATGATTGCACTGTCCTTTTTGAATCAGGCGGCAGCACTTGGAAGGGAAATTGCACTGTGAAGGGAGCACAACACAATCCTCCGGGTAGTGGGCTATTGAAGTAATTATTGGAAGGTAAAGGACAATTGTTGAGGGAGCGACATGCAATCATTTAGTGCCGTTAAGGATGAAGAAGGTGATCACTAGCTGTCAAGGGAGCAAAGCGCAGTCCTCAGATGCCAAGAAGAGGACTAGCCTGCGAAACACAGCAATAAAACGCTGCAGTAAAACGTCGCGGTAGAATGCAACAATAGAATGCCTCATGGGGTGTGAACGGCTTTCTTCCTCTCCTATAGGGACCAGGCTGAGTAATTTTTGTGGTAGTCTCCCCTTTAGCCTTTTACAAGAGTGTTAGAAGGAATGAATGTGTGGGATGGTGGTGTGTAAAGGAGGGGAGAGGTGCCTATATATAGGCCCTAGCTGTCTAGGGTGGTGCACCACTATGTGGGCGTCCACTGATAAAGTGCCCAAAATGAGTGTGCCAACTTGTTTTATGGCTGTCAGTGCAAAACCCTATAAGAGGTGAATAAACTAAAGAAGTGGTTTCTCACAAAGGAAGCCTATCCAAAAACTGTGCAAAGGGAGCAATAGGCTGATTGAGCATCTAAAACTGCAAAATTGATCCAATACCTTCATCTCCAAAACCTCTTGCACGAAAGTATCATCTTGCATAACATACATGTGATTCAAATGACTGTGTGTCGCAATATGTTGTTCTAAATGAAAGGTAAATCCTGGACCAAATGGGCAAAGCCAAGAGTAGAGGTCATGCTTAAGAACGGGTGATGTAAAATCATCCCAAGCATTGCGTTCTGATGCATCCACAACTAAGTGCTCAAAGGTAGACTGCAAAGAAGCAACACACATTAAAATCACACATCATCAAATCCGGTCTACAAGGGACAAGTGTGCTTTCAAATGAGCCCACAAATCACAATGATGTGAGGAATCATTTTGTCCAAAGACCCATTAACCATAAAATCTCTCCATCAACCATAATTTCAATCACCAAGAAACGTCCAAATACATTAATTTTCACAAGAACTAGTTGAAATCTCTCTTGAACAATCATGAGGACATCAAAATAGTGGATTGCAGCATTCCTCGCATAAAACAATTGATATCCATGACATTCGATAGTTTTTCCTGCATCATCATGTCTCTTGTGTTCAATAGGACATAAGCCATCCCATTTATTGTCATGCAAATCACGCCACATGCCATGTTGTTTGCTACGAGAGCAAGTCCCACAAACATTCCAAGTGGCAGTCTTCATATAGTATCAAAGCAAGATGAAATTTATATTCGAGACTGATCTTGCCTCAATTTGACTTTTTCAGCCAACTTTTCAAGTACATCATCTTCCAAAAAGTCAGCTAGTATTGCAAAAGCATTTTTTGCCCTTGATGGTAAGCCTTGGAGGAAGAGGGCTTATCCTCATTTTTGGAACATGAGTGGGGATATCTACAATCCCATGGGGTGATCACTTTGTTGAGAAACCACTTCTTCAATTTACATACTAGAGTTAGGGTTTCTCACTGACAGCCCCAAAAAGAGTTGGTATCCACATTTTGGTCATTTCGTCAATGGGCGCCAACTCAGTGGTGCGCCACCCTAGACAACTCATGCCTGTAAATAGATCATCACTTCATTCATTCTTCACTTACTTCAATCATTCTTCACCTCTTCCTTCGTCATTCAATCACCATTCCCTTCTCTCTCTAGCCCTTCCATTGCCCTCACACCCCTTGCAACTGACATTGCGGTTCGTGGTTCGTGGCTGCCTACTTCATCTTCACCCTCCCGCTATCAAGCGCTAGTCTTCACCATCTTTAGGCTTGCGTTTTGGTGGTAGTTATCCTTCTCTTCAATTGGTGCATCTTCCTTATAGTTGACAATAGCACTCCTACCTTCGCGTCAGTCCTACATAGTTGGTAACATCATCCACTTCCTTCAGGCTTCACCAAATTTGTGTTTGGCTGCCTAGAGACCTCCTCCACGCCTAGTGTCACCTTCCCCAGCTTGGTGCCAACATCTTCATGCCTAGTGTCGCCCCACATTTGGCATCAAATTTTGCAGCCCTAGGTACCTGCGTTTTTGGATTAACTAGCCTTCACAGGTTGTGTTGACCTTGCGGTGGCTGTCCCTTCATTTGGTGTCATCATCCATCCCTTGGCATCAACATCTGGGCTGCTCTCCTTGTGTTTGACAGCTCTGACACACTCTAGGATTTGTGTTTGCTGCCTAGGCCATCTTCCTAGCATTTGAGGATTGTGCTTTGCTCCTTTGATTGCTAATGATCATCTTCTCGATCTTCGATGGCATCAGAGGACTACATTTCACTCTTGCTTCACCTTCTAGTGATTACTTCGATAGTCCACTGCTCGGAGGACTACATTTCACTCCCTTCACTCTGTAGATTTCCCATAGGTGCTACTGCTTGAGTCGTCGGCTTCGCCGTATCAGCTTTTCTTCTCATAGCATGATTTAGTGCATCATCACTGTATTCTTATGTTTCTGAGGTTTTCTTCTCTCTCAATGTTTGTCGTACACACTCTGTCTTTCTCCCCTCAAACTCTATTCTCTCTCTGGTTCCTTAGTCATTTTTGACATGGTATTAGAGCCTTCTTCTGTTAGTCATTTCTAACACGATATCAAAGCTAGAGGTGCTCAGTGAGCCATGAAGATCCTTCTACATTAGAGAAGGGAAAGACAGGTTGTGGGTTCGGCATCATCTACTAATTTTCCCTCTTTTGTTGCATCACCGAGAGATAGAGATACCCTTCTCTTCCTCTCCCTCCCACCCTTCCTTTTATAGGTTGGCACTCCAATGTTGTGTTCTCGACAAGCAGATGGACAAACCACTAGGTGCTCCTCTTCCTGCATCATTGGACCCTCCACCGATGCTTGCCGACAAGGATCTTTGCTTCCCACACTGCCGGAGTATATGTATTTATTCCCTGGCACTCGTCGTGCCACCTCTCCCTTTTGGGTTACAAAGTTTACTCTGCACCGACTTTTAGATTTTTCATGCTCCAAGCAGTAAGACACATCTGATGCTCAATAAGCCCTCTCGAGCACAAGGAGGATTATCAAGTGCCACAGCCTCCTCGCGATCGCCACAATGCTCTACGGAGATTGCTTCTACTTCTTCTAGGATTTCAAGAGTGCCACCTCAACAACCCACGGTTCTGCAGTCCACTCCCTCGAGAGACAGTGATTGTTGGATATCGTCTCCTTGCTAGTCGGCTCCTTCGAGAGATAGTGGCTGTTGGACACATTCCATTACTTGGCTCGGCAATCCTCTCCATTGAGAGACACCAACTATTGCTCGCCCTTGGCTCTGCATGGGCCTTATCTTTTCCCACCCTCAACCACTCAAGTTCGAGAGGCCACCTTTGGGAGTTCTTTGACATCTTTGACACCCCAGATACCTTCTTTGGCACGATTGGCAGCACTTCCTTCATCATCAAATGATTCAGAGTCTGTGATCAATGAGTTTTTAGATTCCCTATCTCTCGCAAAGGGTGATGTACTTTCTTTGCCCTCAGCGAGGGCTTCTACTTATTCTTCAGCTTCAGAGGGGAGCCCTACTTCTTCACCCTCAGAGGGAGCTTCTATTTTTTCAACTTTAGAGGGGGCCCCTCCCTCCCAACTGTTTCCGGGGCCACCTACTCATCATGAAGTTCTTTACCCGCCATTTACTCTTTGGGGATGGTTGTCTTTGAGCAGTCATTTCTCCCATTGATTCCTAGGATCTTCAGGTACCACCTAGGCCATGGCCTTGGAGGTTCAGCCACGACTTGGTGACGAGGCCTTTGAATTCCTGCCAACATGCATAGTTGATTTGAGTTGCCCGCTTCGATACTTGGGGGTACTTAACAAGGCCAATGGCTGCCATTGCATCCCTTAATAGATTCCAATGCACTGCATGAAAGTTTTCCACCTCAATCCACACGGGACATTCTTGCTTAAGCAAGCATTGGAAATCAACCATGGGTCTCCACGGCACCACATGCACCAATTCTTATCAAAGAAGAAGGGCAGCCTGCCCAAAAGGTTGTCTTGATCCTTGACTAATGTAAGCATTACCTCATAAAATCCCCTAGGGCCCACAAAAATCTCCTCTTCACAATCACACTGTAAAATGGAAGTCAACTGATGGATCCAAGGTAGCACTGAAATCTTGGTTGTGAAAAAAAGGATGACTCCACACTCATAAAAATGGAGGAGGAGCCAAGCTCTTTCTGTGTGTCAACATGAGCATCCACAATGTCCTCTTCATCACAATTCAGAATATTGCTACAATTATGTTGAGCATATTCTCCCAACAAAGACCTAGCAAATTGTAGCAAATGAGCCCAATCCAAGTCCTGGGAATCCTCAGAGGGATTAGTAGCCTGCGCATACAAGCACGGGGAGACTCAAAAGGGATAGAGCTTCAGAGATCATCATGGAATTGTCTGCATCATGTTTGCTGCATTTCACAGCTGTCTGTGTATTGGGGCATGGAGCCATCTCCTTAATACATGCCACCATTTCATCTTCCGCCTTAGAATCCAGTCCCAAGACTTCCATCATGTAATCTATGAAAGCTGTATTGAGCTCAGACATTTTCTTCCTTTTTCTTTTCGTGAAGAAGTTTAAATTAATATATAGAAATATAACTCAGGCATATTATCCCCCACCCAACCCCCCCTCCCCCCCCCCCCCCCCAAAACCTTCTTTGTGTGTGTGCATGTGCATCAGGTTGCTGCCTGCACAGAGATGTTGCCCTGCTTCAGGTCACTGCATGCAATCACTGAAGGTTGTCCCACTCCTGTTTTTGCTGCCCACATGGAGGCATTGCCCTGGTGCAAGTGCCTGCATGGACAGCACTCTGCTTGGACTGCAACCCTCTCTGCAGGTCTCTTCACCTTGCAGGTCACTGAATCACTCCACAGTCCAGTTGCTTCACCTTGGAGGTTGCTCTGCCCAGACTGCACAGATCATGGTCTTCCTACTGGTTGCTGGACTTTTCTCATCTGCAAGTATGCACAGGTTCACGCATTGGATTTCTCTGGTCTGCAAGTCTGCGCAGCAGTCTGCACAGGTTCATGCGCCTGTCTGCGGCAATTCCTCAGACCTGCATGAGGCACCGGGCTGCAATAATTCCCCTAGGGCTGTGTGACAGTAAGATGCAGAACGCATGGAAACAGATCTAGTGGACAAAAGAATTGTTGGTCGTATATCTTTTTTTTTCCCCGTAATGAGTTGATTGTTCATCTCTCTCTCTCTCTCTCTCGGGTTTTTTTCCACATAAAAGTTAATTGTATTAATTACCAACACATAATCTCAAAAGTACAGCATGAACAAGAGTACAAAGACACAATATAACCTAAAGTGCAAAGGAACTAGTTGTGGAGGGAGAATATCGGCCACCTCAATCATGTCAAGTTGTCCACCAATCCTTTTCCACCAATCCTGAGATTTGCACAAGCCCCAGATAGTATTGGCCTTAGTGACCACCAGCCAACGGTGGTTCTTAATCATAATATGCTATAATTGATTAGCCAAGGCCTTTTCTAGATGGAGAGACAATTTGCAAGGTCTTGATCCTCTCAAGGATGATCAGAAACGGGGGTAGGGAAGGGCTGTCTAGGTTGCAGTGTCATCAAAAGGCACACCCACAAGTCCCTATAACCTCGAGGGATATGAAAAAGTCTTGTGGTGGTGCGGAAAGACATCAATCCCTAGCAAGTTACCAATGCAGAAATTGAAGATAAGCCTAGGTGTGCCATGCAATTAAATTTAGGACTAGCCTCTCGCTTCCCATTCCACAAATTAGGTTGGACGTTGCTAGCAATTCCATTTGGAAAGAGTTAGTGGCCAAGCGATCCTCCACAAGGTGCAATTGGGTCTTTTGAAGAACCAACTTCCACAAGCAAACAAGTTGAACAAGCAAGAAGGAAGAGTCTAAGGAAAAGGGAGCATCCATTAGAAGTGGATGCAGCAATGGAAGTGTAGAAAATTGTTGTCACAGATTGGGTAACACGAGAGAAAATAGAAAAGAGAAACTTTGCAAAGGAAAGAAGAACACTGCACAAGAACTTAGAAAGAAAAAGATGTTTGGGAGATGGAATTCATATACCAAGACGAGAGAATATAGAAACAACATGAGTCATCAATTGTATGGACAATGGTACTAGCTTCCTCTCTCCACCGGTCCATACCATGGAAATATGCAGTGATACAATGAATGACATAAGAGGGAGCACCTGAATAAATAGGCCAGAAATATGCCATCAATATGATCAGGTTGGCCAGTAATAAATGTCTAAATCACCATGAAAATGACAAATAAAAAATGCCTAAAATATCTGATTGTGCCCAGCCTATCAAATAGCCAATCATGAATGTGGAAGTCAATCCCAACTCCAGGATTTGAAAAGCTACTAGACGTCAATCGATGCGTCAAGTCTTGCTCTAGAACCTATGCTTTTGTATATATTAATATAGACGAGGCTTACCTGTTCCACCTCTCCACCCTCTCACACCTTGGAGAGTCATGGAGGGATGACCTGCATCACCTATACTAGCAACCTGGAAGGAAGGCTCTGGTAGCCATTACTAGGCTACAAGGCTAAAGCCTAAACCTAGACCTATAGATGATGAAGACTCACCAGCAGAGTCGTTACCCTCTGTCACTTCCGCTCTTGCTCTTACAAACCTGCTAATGTATTGCAATCCTTCTAGGGATGTCCCTTCTTGACACAATAATAGCATTGAGACAACTTCTTCATCTATATGTTACCCCTCTCTGAAACTAGAACAACTAGAGCACCAAGAGATAGTATGCTCGCCGAAACTTGTATTTGAACACAACAAGTCTCCAACATATCACTCATAGATGAGTAAACAATGTCTACATGCGGCTCATCAGTATGAGAAGCCATAGGAGCCATGTTGAGGGACACACAGGGAAGATGAGTAGAGGCAAGGAAACTTCAGGGATGGAGATGTGCCAACAAAAATAGACTCACTGTAGTTTCAAGAGTTCAAGCAGGAAAGAAAGCACATAGAGAAAGGATCAACCGTAACCAAAGTGTAGCGAAAGAACAGGACAACGGATACAAAAGAACTCTCTAGAGTTGAGTAGTGGATCACAAAGAAGTTGATAAAAAAAGAAGATACTGCTGCAAAAACATATAAATCTCAACCAAGAAAGGGCAAAATACAAAGCTGGCAGCTACCACAGCCTGAAAACACTATCGCCCAGCCTTGCGTAGAATCAAAAGAGCAAGACACAGATGCTGATCAGTAAAATGCAACGTGAGCAGGCATAACAGGTCCCCTCAACCTGCAAACACAAAATGCAGATGCTGCCGGGGAAAATGCAGAGTGAAGAGAGTCAATAACAAGTCCCCAACCCTGAAACAATCATGAAAACGGTAAACATAGATGGCAGGCTGCAAAAAACAGATTACAACATCAGAAAACAGACCATTTTGGCAACAGAGAAGGTCACCCAAGCTGTAGACACGGTTGCAGCAGTCCAAAAAATCCAATCAGCATCAGAAAACTCAAAACACAGATCTGCAACAGAAAAAATCAGCACCAGCACACCTCAAATGGGCTGATCACCAGGCAGGAGCAAAGCCCAACCTAAAATTTGATATCATGACAAAAGTGGATGTAGCAATGGAAGCGTAGAAAACTGCTGTCATAGACTGTGTAACACAAGAGAAAAGAGAAAATAGAAACATTGCAAAGGAAAGAAGAACACTACACAAAAAGATGCTTTTCAAAAATGGAATCCATATACCAAGACCTTATAGAATCCATAAGCAACATGAGTCACTGACTATATGGGCATTGGCACTGGCTCCCTCTTTCCACTAGTCCCTCCTATGGAAGTACGCAAAGTGATACAATGAATGACACAAGATGAGGGAGTGCTTGAATAAATAGGCCAAAAATATGCCATCAATATGATCAGGTCAGCCAGCATTAAATGTTTGTCGGCCAGCAATAAATTCCTAAATCACTATGAAAATGAGAAATGAATAAGTACCTAAAATATCTGAGTGTGCCCAGCCTTTGGAACATGCACAGGCTCACACATGAACTAACATATCTGCTAACAACATTAGCATTAAGAACCTACCACCATGAACCTTGAATGATCGTGTTACCATGAACCAAGTTTATCAGTGGCATTTTTTTGTTTTGAAACAGATTCAAGAATTTCAATGGTCAATTTGATGAGTTACATCAACGGCAGTCTCAGTGGTTTGTTCCAGACATTGAGCTTCGTGAGTCCCTCCGCTTGAGTGTTGCTGAAGTTCTGTTGCCTGCTTACCGTTCATTCTTAAAACGGTTTGGGTAAGTGCCCTACCAACTTAAACTTCAGTATGTTTTAATCATTTTATTGGTTTTATTCTAATGGCACGCTTATGCTGAAGCTCTTTGATGGAGAGTGGTAAAAATCCCCAGAAATATGTAAGGTATAGTCCTGAAGAGCTGGAAGCCTTACTTGGAGAATTTTTTGAAGGGAAGACGAGGGCAGAGCCACGGCGCTGATCTTGTCCATCTCCCTGTACAATATATACAGTTGAACCATGTATAGTAAGGCCTGGACATTGATGAACACAGAGTATATGTGTGTAAGTACACAGGTGATTAATATGTAATGGAGCAGGAGATGCCAATCCAATTTAAGTTGTCCTTTTTTTCACCCTTGCTTCTCTGTGAAAGCTACACTGCATCTGTTACAAGGGTTGTCAAGTCAATCCCAGTAGGGAAAGGTAGTCTATGTCCGTGGAAGGGTTCCAGTGTTTTTGAGTTCTTTTGGTTTCACAAGTTTGATATGGTGCTACTGAAAGTTTGTCAGTGCACATTCACATGCACCCAAAGCTTTGCAGATAACAATGCATCTTGAGCAACATCTCTTTACATGCAAGGGCTAGAATCCTCTCTCGTAACAAGAAAGTGATGCGAGTGTTCAAATTGCCAGTATTGATGCCATAGTGATAACATTATAGCACAAATCACTTGAAAGTCTGTAATTGGCATTCAGGGATTGGAAATAGTAATTGCCATGTAAGTGATGAATTATCCCTGTAGTGTACTGAGAATGGTGATCTAGGTACATAAGTTAAATCGGTGATAAGGAACAGAACTTCAAGTAGTTTGAAAAAAGAGCTCTCAGAACAATGTAGGTTTTTTAAAAATTCCGGATATGTCAAAAATATGATTTTCATGTTACACTTTTACGTAAGGGAGAGCAATAGTTTTTGAAATTGTGATATTCAATTATCCATGAAGGAAAGTAGCAATGCTTTGTATAAAATCACACACACGCGCACACATGCGTGCACACACAGGGGAAAGGTTATTTAATGTCCTTTTAGACACCTCAAAGGCATATAGGATGAGAGATACACATCAAGGTTATAGTTACATCCCATGTCTTGGTGCTATGGGCATAAAAAGAAAACCAATTGCTAAAGCTTGAAAAGTTACTAAATAAATACATCATGACCTAGAGATAGCTTTACTACCTCGATAAAGTGCCCATTTTTCCTCCTTTCTGGTTGCTTTCATGTTGGCAATTTTACCTAGCCATGCCAAAAGTTGTGCTAGTGTAAGTTCTATGATTCAAACTTTGATTCTTGTGAAACATTTTGATTGCTTTAATGTTTTAACTTTACCTTGCATGCTTCCAAACTCCAAAGATGCTAGATTCTTTCCTTGATAATTTCCATGGTATTATCCACTTGAATTCTTTACTTTCCAAACTTGGCCTTAAGTTGGTGCTTGTTAACATTTCAAGGTAATCAAACTTCTAGTAGTGTTTCTCACTCACAAATAGTTTATAGTTATCATATTTTCAGAGTTAGGTCGCATTAGTGTCAATGCCAAAATCTTCAAGTTTATATTTATAATTAATTAATTGATTGTTGATAAATGTTATTAAGAAAAAAATATTATTTTTAGGAGGTCATCTTTTTATTTACTACAATGATTGCTTTTGTATTCATAAGTATTGCTTGAACTATATATAGTACAAGAGTAACTAAGTGATTGACCAAAACTCTCTCTTAAACCATGAAGAGTATTCACTTCATGTGAAAAGCAAGTTGTAGAACTTGTAAATGTGTAAAACTTACATACATTTTGCTAATTCTATACTAGTTAGGAGAGATTTGAACATGTGGCCCATCACTCATACTTAAATATAGTAACCAATCATTAAGTTCTAGGAAACTTTAGGCACAAATTCATATACTCTTATGTAAAATTGGAGATTCTAAATATACAATGTCTATAAAATTTCACATTCGATGCAAACTTGATTGTAGACTATAGTAGTGTTACTCATGTGCAAAATAGGCTCTAGATTATAATAATGCATTAGCTCAAACATGTGTAAACACTTGACTAGTTTTTCATATATTTAAAATTGAAGGATATTTTCATAACTATATTAGGAAATGGAATTGTATACTAAATATTTCTATATTTCTTTAATAATAAAGTTTTTAACATTTTTCTTAAATTATGGAGGCCAATAAGTCCTAGATACATCATCATATTAGAATAGTTTATGCCATTATTAGTAGCCTAATTGCTTTAGTGTTATTACCAAAATTTTTTGCATGATGTTTTCCATCTACTGGATGGGCCATTTAATTTAATCTAATGTTTCTTTCTTTTAAGCATACTTAATCCATCTACAAGTGTTGATTTCAATGTACTAATCACCTTTCATCTTCTTAAGGCTAAGACTAGTGGATTTTTCAATCGCTCTCGGTGATTATCTCATTAGCTAGCTTAATGAGGATAATTCATTACTTATATCTCATTTTTTGAAAAGAGAGAATCTGATCCTTGCTTTTGTACTTAACTTGTCAGTCTGTTTATAAATTATTGTAAGAGGTTAGGTTAATCATAATTTTTAATTTCATTATTTTGTTGTATTTGACTTCATATCCATGGACTTGAGGACATTATCATGTGGATAGATTATGTGAAGCATGTTTTTTTTAGCCAT
The DNA here is from genome assembly GCF_053477565.2 of Lygodium microphyllum. NCBI lineage: Eukaryota > Viridiplantae > Streptophyta > Polypodiopsida > Schizaeales > Lygodiaceae > Lygodium > Lygodium microphyllum. Next base: position 89,789,458 of record NC_141148.1, on the reverse strand, counting down.
GGAAGGTTATACATAATACTAAAATGTATAGATTTGCATGGTTAATAGACCCTACTATCTTTTTCATATATTATCTGATAATATTTCACACTTCTCGAAATTCGTCCCTATTGAGTTTGTGGAATATTGACTTTGCACACGTGAATATTTTCTCAATACCTTAAAATTCTTGTTATATTTCTTTACTAATATTTTCATATGAGACAACTCTAGTTTGGAGGTATTTTATTTAGTTTAATAGCATTTATCGCCTCATTGTGTTTATGTTAGTTTTTCCTTATCTTTTACGTGATTCTACTAAGAATTAGCAAGCTCTACTATTGACATTATATATGTAGACTGCTACAACTCTATCAACAGCAACTAATTACAACATTGCAACTTACAACAATTTAAAATTTTACAAGGAATTATAGATTTTTATTTTTGAATAGAGCCATTCACCCTCAGATACTTAACCTTTACAAGGTGAAGATGAATTTTAAGCTATAGTAAAATTCAAGATATTTTATTTTATGTAAGTGTTAAGTAATGCAATTGTCTCTAATACAAAAGATGTTAGAGTAATACAGTCTCACAATATGCCTTGAGAATAAGTGAATATCCTCATTTACTAGGTAGCGAGAAGTCCTCTTAACATGCATTTAAACTATTAGTTCATATGCGTTGTTAGTTATAAAAGATGATCAAAGGGTTATGTAACCCAAATTTTTTCATTAAGATGAAATTATCAAGGCATGTCTTACTGTTAAATATTTTTAAAGGTATTTGTATTTTTCAACAATTATATTTACTCACTATGCATCATGACATCCATTTGAATATTAAATAAATAGAAAGGGATTGTCAATCAACACCCTAACTAGAGAAGTGTATACAAACTCCTAAAGTCATGTGCATGCCACAATCAAGTTGCATGGATATCACAAAATTGCCTAAAAATCTAAATCACCCATATATGTGTCATTTGATATTCAAATGGAAGTCATAATGCAAAGTTTGAATGGAGTACCCTAAAGAAGAGAAGCATCCCCATCAATTTTGTGCTCAAAAGGAAATCTAGTTCTCACATCCCCTTGAGAACATGCCCTAACATAATAAAGAACCATTTGAGGCATTCACCCCTTTAATGATGCACACAAGGGAAAACCATTTAGACACTCATCCACTAAGCAACTTGTCTAGGTAACTCTTGGCAACATATTCAATGGTGCAATAGCAACAATCCACAATCAATATGCTAGATGTGTAGGCACAAATATAGAGTAAGATCTAAGAGCATGAGATGAAAAATTCAAAGTCTAAATATTAGGGTATTAAAAAGAAAAAAATCCCTTTTTAGTAAATGGTAAGAAGAGAGAAAATTTGAGTCAAAGTTGAAGGACCATGAACAACTTGCTGACTCAAATACAAGATGACCTTACAACAAACCTATCAACCACATACAAAATAGAATGACTCAAAGTACATGTGTAACAAGCATACTTGCCAACTTTACTTTATCATATTCATAACATCTCGATAAGCAAGCTCCACAATCCACGCGATGCTCCTCCTTAGTCGCTCCATGTCCCACATTCACCTTCCAGATGTTATAGAGTGGTAAAGATGGAGAAGAAGGGAAGAAAAAATAGAGCAAAGCAAGCTTCTCAACACATTTCTCACTCCCTCTCTACTCTGCCTCATATGCACTTCCTCAATCTCATTTATCACCATGAAAGGATACATTATGAGAAGATAAATAACAAGAGCTTCTCTCAACTAACTCCCTCACTATTACACTCACTCTTTCCCTCTCCTTCTCTCATAAAATCACAAAAAGATAAGCAAGAACAAGCAGCCCATAAGTTTGCACACGCATGAAACTCTCTAGGTTTTCGGACATCTAGCCCACTGTTGTGACCTTTTGATTGGATTTTACAATGTATGCATTTAAGTATTTTAGTGAGACTCTATCCAAACTAAAATAATTACAATTGATACTATCGGCTCTCAATTGCACCTCAATTTCACACTAAACACAACATCCTTTGAAGAAACAATTAGAAATATTTTTCTAAGATGAAATTGTAGCACTTGCTTTGAAAATTTATATTCCTCAACTTATTTTGGTGCTCCCTTCATTTTCTTACTTGCTCCATTTTCTCCATGATGGGGTCAACAAAGCTAAAGGGAGGCACCTAGTGGAAGATGACCTAATGCATACACGTGTGTGCACATGAACAAAGGGAGGGAGGGACTAGCAGCATTCATGGCAATTCTTTTCTATGCTAATTGAATAATTAAGAATGTCACGAGCAAGGATCATATGGCCTTATTAACTACTAATTAGATGAGGGGGATAGAAGGAGGGAGGAGCAAGGGGCACACGCTCGCGCATACATACATACATACATACATATTATATGGGATTATTGTGTTAGCCATGTGGAATTCTAGTAGAGGTACTATTGTTTTTCCAAAAAAGATCCTCCTTGTTCTTTCTAAGGCAACAATATTCTATCAACAAGGGGACTTTGGCAATATTAGAGAGCATGTGGAATCCTAGAGGTACTATTGTTTTTCCAGAAAAGATCCTCCTTGTTCTTTCTAAGGCAACAATACTCTATCAACAAGGGGGCTTTGGCAATATAGGAGAGGGAAGCTGGGAAATCAAACGAAGAGGATGGAAAGGGTTAAAAAATAATAAAAGAGAGTGAGAGAGATGCACTTGTCCATTTTCAATTCTAATATTGCAAAGTTGCCACAATATTTGTGTAATTATACACATCTTTTCATTTTCTTTTAATCAAGTCACTACCTTATTTTCCTTCTTATGACTTTGAGATGCGACCCTCTTTGCCAATGTTAGAAACCCTTATTCACCTTCCCAATATTTTCTTCTTTTCCACGCTCAAATTATCTATGGACTTTCACTTTGGTTTCCATGAGCATACAAAGTTTTGCTATCTATGGTGCCTTCACAATAAGGATGTATCTAGTCCAAGAAGAGAAGAATGAGGAGGATTAAAATCAATTCCCACATTTATGCTTATATGCACAAGATCATCCTTTATATTTTTCCTTAGAATCCTTTTTTTTGGTTAGGTTTTTAGGAGTTCTCCATGTATACAATTATTCTCACTTTATGACATGCTCTATATATCTTCCTTACAAAACCTTACTTTAGACCATCATCCAATTGAACAAACTTTATGACATGTTGTTTTGTACCAAGGGGGAATCACTATCACCAGATTTGCATGCTTCCTTAGATTCTAGCTGGGCTAGTTATTGTGACACTCCTTGCTTATTGTTAGCATGCCAATGCTTAGTGCCTGGGCTATGCATAAATCTCCTCATCTTTGAGACTACAAACTGAATGTCAGGCCTCACAATGCATACATAAATCAAGCATCCAACAACATTTTGATAGAGGAAGATATAAAAACTATCTTCGGCATCATGAAGGCTCAACTTCAAACCTATCTCCATGGAAGCACCAATAGGCTTATAATTTGGACTATTATGAAATCCACATGTAGTCATGTATGCATGTATCTTCTCATACCAATTTTGGAAACTGCAAGTGCAGAAGAAACAATAAAAATAGATGCAATTGAGGATGTTGTAGGTTTTGCTCTAGTTAGTATTGGAATATCACCACCACCTACTTGTGAGTAGTTTGTTGGGAATGGTAGAGATGTAGGGCTCATACTTTGATTGCAGTGTATATTAAATGCACCATGAACCCACATATTCACTCATGTAAGGCATCTAAGGATATTTAGGATATATTTATATGTTTGTATTAAGTAAGAAATGCAGCCCGTGTTGCTTGCCTACATAGTAGTTAAAGAGTAAACATATGGATGAAGGTGAATTCACAAATAGTTTTTCGACAAAGGTCAAAGATCTTAGGAGCGGTTAAGTATAAATGAGATTTTTCCTGATAGTTCACTTGTGTAGATTGTTCTCAATGTTCTTCTTGATTCTTATAAGAGGTTTGTATCTATTCCTAATGGTTGAAAGGAAATCTAAATGCTTGGTCATTTGATGAGTTGGTTTCTGTTTTGTTGCAAGAAGAATAATCTAGACAAAATAGGTCCATTATTCATATTATAGATCAAGTTGCAGCCAATTAGAAGGACAAAGGAAAAGCTTCCTTTTCTACTAGTGAGCACAAATTTGCAAATGCTATTTAGGCAAAGAAGGTTGACAAGGATAAGAAGAAAAAAGAGAGTCGAATGTTTTACGAGTACTATAAGCAAAAGATCATGTCATTAAGGATTGCCCTAAATTGGTTACAAAAGAGCTAAGAAGAAAGAGGTTGTCTGGCTATTTGCAAATGCATCTCCTTCTAAGTTAGGATCTACAAATATCGTGTAGGATAGAGAGTGGATATTTAGTGCACAATGTAGGTATGACCCTTCTCTACATGATTGTAGTATGTTTGTGAATGGATTATGATGTGTGGTACTTTAATAGTGGTGCCAGGAAGCATATTATTTTTTAAAGCAATATATTCACTTCTCTTGGTCCCTAAGGATATACTGTGACATGTGCCAATAACTCCTCTTATCTTATTAAAGGAGTTGGAAAAATAGTATTGGTAGTTGTAAGTGATAGTACTTTCACACTTATGGATTCTTTGTAAGTATCAAAGATAAAAAAGAATTTGTTGTAAGGTTCTACACTTGCCAAGATTGGCTTGAGCATGAAGTTTGCTTATGATAGATGTACAATTCATTATGTCTTTTCTACTTAGGAGAAAATCATTCATTTTGATGAGGTCTTTGCTTCCACTTGCCACATGACAACTATTCCTCGCATTCGTGCATTAGTCACTTACAATGGTTGGAATGTATAACAATTGGATATCAAAATTGCATTTCTAAATGGTGATCTACATTAGAAATTGTAACTTATAATGGTTGAAATATACATCAATTGGATATTTAAACTATATTTCTAAATAATGATTTACATGAGAAAGTGGATTTTTTCAACCTCGTGGTTTTATGTATAGAAGGGGCAAGAAAAAAAAAATGTAGATTGAAAAAGGTATTATATGGTCTAAAGTGAGCACCTCGGGCAGTAAGACATCTTTCAATTCCAAGTACAATGTTCCAAAGCCCCTTTGGAAACCTATAAATGGAACATCATATAAGCCCACAATGGATACTTGATTCCATCTATCTTGTCCTCAACAACCAATATACAAAATGCATCATTATTGCTAGCCATAGCCATTGACTATACTTGATGCAAACATTGTACATATAAAGAGGAAAATATTCACAAAACCAACATGTGCTATGTAGCATAGTATCAAGGAGACTACAATGACTCTTACCTACAAAATCGACTAATATCAAAAATTTTGTACAATATGATGAAATAGCATGTGCAATATTGGCAGTGGTGCAAATGGAGGCCAAAATGAGCCCCAATTGAAAATCTTACAATGTGAGGGTTGCCTCACAATAGACATCCATCTAAGAATGCTCGTCACATCTCATCCAAATCTAAGGAAATCAAGTGGGGGGTATTGGTGACTCTGGCCAGCATGTCAAAACCCATTCTAATACCAATTTTTGAATTTAGTGTTGCAAGAATGCAAGCACATAGCTAGGAGAAGAGGAAGCTTCAGAAAGCACAAGTCAAAGTATATTGAGAAGTCTAGAAAACCAAGATTTATAAGGCTAAGTAAAGTGAATAGGCATATATACAAGACTGGGGGAAAAAACCTCCTAAAAAGGGAAAAAAGTGCCCTTCCAGTCTTATGTGTGTTCACACACATCATTATGAAAATATTGTAACATTATCCCCCTTGGAGAATTCTACTTCCCCCTAACATCATTATGGTATCAAATTTCATGCCCTTGTAAGTCTGCTTAGCAAGGTGGCATCCATGCTTTAGGCATTACCACTAGCTTTGTTTATTGATCATCTTAGTTCATAGTAAAAGTCAATGGACTTTTAATCCTAAAGTCAATTAGTTGGCAAAATTTTTTACCTTCCTTTGACCCTTTATACATAATTAATTGGTCCCATTAGTGGTAATGAAAATCTTTTGTCATCTTAAGGGATGCGATTACTTCGTGATCCCCATCACTTTATTTGAGATGCAAGAAAAATTCTAAATGTGAGGTGGTGCTACTCAATGGGATTTAGGAATCCTATGCAAGGGGATTGCAACAAAGGAATTGAACCCAAATAGAAATACATGTTATGAAGTGATAGTGATGGGCACCCGCCACCTGGAGTATACAAGTGTGTGGGTATTATCAATGTAATAAATACACATGTGGTTAGGAAGAGGCGCCTTTATCCCCAAGAAATGGTACTATCAACTTGCAACAAATTCGATTGCCACTATGCAAGCATTCTACATTGTGTTTCGTAGGGAGTTCTCTCATGTAAAGGGGAGCCAATATTGGTTGTGTCCTAAATGAGACTTGGTAAGAATTCAATGAGAGTCTAAAAGCATATGCTCAAAAGCTACATGAAGTTTTTTATTTGGATAACACTATCCAATTACCCCCTGCCACTCAGTTGCATTCTTATTTAGAGGTTTGGATTTATGATTCAACTACACTTGAACAACACGACACTAAATGATTTAGATGCAGCTATAATAGAAGTATTAGAGGGGGGTCGAGTCAAGAATTATAGATGCATATCTAGCAAGAGGGCAAGCCCTCTTAGACATTGGGTTGATACCAAATGCAGTGCTAATGGGTTACAATACACTACCTACATTACCTCTAGTAATGTAGTGGTGCAAAATTAAGGAGCCCTAAATCAAGGGTTTCTCCAATTACCTGCTCTTGTAGTGCTCACAACAGAGGCCTATGACATCTATAAGTAGTGGGCAAGCCCTTGTCATAAACTAAGGGTTTGTATAAGTAGCATCCCCTTTACAAATTGTGAAAACCAGTGTGGGGGTGCTCTTGATGTAATGAGCAAGACGCATAAAAAATAGTAATTAGATACTTAGTCACACTAACCTAGTATGAAATGTGTAAGAGACAAAGTTTAGGGCATTCATGCACAATCAAAATATGATTCTTCACCTTCACCCAATCAGTCCCTTGGCTGAGAAAGCTTCAAGTCCTTGATTTCCTAAGCAAAAGGAAATGACATTGTACACACTTTTGGATAGCCATTGAAGCTTATCTCTCAAGCTCTCAAATAATTGAAAACCTCTTCAATCTCAGCCCCTAGGAACTTTATCCATTTTGGGCCACATTGATCCGAATTGAAACCATGGAGCTCAACATGCAAAGGTTTATCATGGGCAACCATGAAATCTCCACTTGAAGCTTTCAACTCTTAAAGAGAAAGCATGGGATCAAGCAAGGGAGCCTACACCATTAGAGCAAGTATTGATTACTTCAAGATTATACTAAATTTGAAGGTATTTTACTTCTCCATGCTGAATTAATGGAGAATTCGATCCCCATTTTTAGACCAAGCTTCCTTTATCTACTCCAAGCAGCAATGAAGAGGTATGCTAATTAAACTCTAGTCTCTTATTTCAATCCATTTGCTAAGCTAAGTCCTCTTGTTGGAGAGATTCATGATCACATATTGCCTTACACTTTGAGTCCTTCATTAAATGTATGTTGTCCAATTAAATTGGTAGCTTGCTTGCCTTTTGCTACTGCATTGCAATTCCAATTAGAAATGGCACCTTTACCCAATTGATTAATGCTAACCCTAATAGTTCCCTTGTCATGTGTATACTGACTTGATCCTAAGAGATTAATAAGCCATTGTAAATGGGTAAGTGGTAGCTAGAAAATCGCTAAACTGCCAAGGTAAGCCTGGTGCACAGATCGGATGCTGTACGCTCGCGTAGTGAATGCCGGAAGGTCCCCAAGAACAATAGAACTCTACTTTTTGCACAAATTACAAGGTAAAAAGTATGAATGACATGAACAAGAGACCAATTGGGTGCAATCTCCCCCCATGCATTGTGTGAGCGCTCCACAAAGCATGTATTTTATGTATTATTCATCTTCAAGCTCAAATAATAGCCCAAATTACAAAATAGCAAGCTTTTAGCTTTTGAGTTTGCTTTAACACAAAATAGGAATAAAGCTAATGGACGGTGCCCAAAGAGTCTGGCACGCCCAATACAATGTCCAAATAGAAATAACATAATCGTGCGCCCATGCGCATACAAAATAATAATAAATATCCAATGCCTCAATAAATAGGCGTGACAAAATATAGGCGTCATGCCTAAGGTATGTGCCCATCAAAATATAATCCATAAATCGAATACTCGCTATCCTCCAATGCTTTCCTCCGCCACTGCTGCTATCTCTACACATCAACTGAAGCATTCACAATCGTTAGTAAAATAATACAATTAAACTGACAAAAGTGAATACCTAGCAGTCTTCAGCTACATAAATAAATCAACTGGTTAGAAATCAATCCTAACCTTAATTTATTACGAGTGCGTACTCTAAACTCATAAACATTTATTAATTTAATATGCATTTTGTGGAATCACCCGCTATGGAATCACCCATGTACACACTAAATTAATGAAACGCCCGAAAAGGACAGGCGTCCCCATCAACTTCTCGCACAAAGAATTCACTTTGTGTATGAGCCCCGGTCATCAAAATTTACGGAATCCACCGTAAAACCTCACGGAATCCACCGTGGCATGGAATCCACCGTGAAATATGCCTCCTGGCATCATACCCCCAAGGTGGGATAGCAATTGACCTCAATTGCTATTAGCTCAATGTGGAGCTAACAGAGTGGGGAAAGCATTTAAGTCTCTAGCGTGCATCCATTGTGCTTCTTCTACAGGGTGGTTCTTAAATTTAACTAGATATCTAGAATATCTTCGGCCAGTTCTAGTAGTCATAAAGTTAGTATCTATGATAGCTTCTGGTTCAAGTATTTCAGTCTCTTCCTCTAACAAAGGTGGGTTTTCATAAACAGGGTGTACATGTAATTGGCCTCTAAATGGTCGTAATAAACTAATATGAAATGTGTTGTGAATTTTTCAGTGAGGTGGTAATTCTAACTTGAATGCATTATCATTAATTTTGTGAATGATCCTAAATGGTCCATAGAATCTAGGGGCTAATTTAACAACTGGGTGTCTATCTACACTTTGTAGTCTACGTTTTTCTATTCTAAACCAAACATAGTCATCAACTTTGAAATTCATTGCTTGTCTTTTCTTATTGGCTTGTTTGGTATATGATTGTTGGGCTTTGGCAATCATGTCTTTAACTTCATCAAAAATAGTATTATGCATACTAGTAATATCATCAGCACTCTGAATTCTATTTGACAAAGATGCAACAGGTGTAGACAATCTATAACCATAAATCACTTCAAACGGTGCTTTCTTTGTAGATGTGTGTGGTGTATTATTATATGCAAACTGTAATAAATGCAAATGTGTATCCCATGTCTGAGGTTTAGAAATAGTATAAGCACGTAAAAGATCTAGAATAGTGCTATTAGTGGCTTCTTTTTGTCCATTAGTTTCAGGATGAAATGCAAATGAGAAATCAATCTTTGTGTCTAGGTTAGCAAACAGAGTAATCCAAAAGTTGTTACAAAATCTAGAATCACGATCAGAAATAATAACTTTTGGTAATCCATGGTTAGTGAAAACAGTTTTCAAAAACAATTATGCTGCCTGTGATGCTGCTAAAGTTTTCTTACATGGAATGAAATATGCATAAGTGATGTTCCCATGGTCCAGATGGAATAGACAAAGGCATAAGTAATCCATACTGTTTACCATGATGTCTCTTAACTCTTTGACAAATCAAACATTCAGAAACAAAGTTAGATACATCAGTGTCCATATGCGACCAATAAAAATCTTCAGTTAATGTACGTAAAGTAGATATGATACCTCTATGACCTTGATATGGGGGACAATGAATCTCATTCAAAACAAAAGATCAGAATGGAACTGTAACACACAATCTCTTTTCATGAAACATAAATCCATCATTATATGACAGTGAATCAATAGGAATCAAGTTATTTTGAACTAATTTATTCCAATCAGCATGAAAAGTAATATCCTGATGATAAGTATCTTTCATAGCAATCAAAGAATCAAAAGATATAACAGAAATATTATGAATGGCAGGTCTTCTACTTAATGCATCAGCCACTACATTTTCTTTACCGGGTTGATATTGAATGATAGGATGAAAACTCTGAATAAAGGATGCCCATTTGATATGTTGGTCAGATATTTGAGGTTGGCTAAGTAAATGTCTAATGCTTTGCTGATCGGTCTTAATCATAAATTCCGAACCCATTAAGTAGTGTTTCCACTGTCTTAAGGCTTGTACAACAGCTAATAGTTCTTTGTCATATGTGGAATATTTCAGTTCAGAGGGTTTCAGCTTACAATTAGAATAGGCTATGGGATGATTGTCTTGCATAAGTACGGCTCCTATTCCTGATCCACTAGCATCAATCACTACTAAAAAGAATGGTCTATTAAAATCAAGCAATTGTAAGACAGGGGCATGGGCTAATGCATGTTTCAATAAGTCAAAGGATTTCTATTGATTATCGGACCAATGATAGACAATACCTTTCTTCAGAAGTTTAGTCAATGGTAAAGCAAGTAATGAAAAATTACGTACGAACTTCCTATAGAAACTAGCAAGACCAAGGAAAGATCGTAACTCATGCACATTTTTAGGTACAGGCCAATTCAATATTGCATCTATTTTCTTAGGGTCAACTTTAATTCCATCAGATGATACAATATGACCTAAATACTCAATTTTTGTTTTAAAGAATTCACTCTTTTCAGGATTTGCATACAGTTGATTATATTTTAATAACTGGAAAACCAATGACAAATGCTCATAATGTTCTTTCTCATTTTGACTAAACACCAAAATATCATCAAAGAAGACAATTACATAATACTGATATTTTAAAAATATATGATTCATCATTCTACTAAATGTAGCAGGTGCATTAGTCAATCCAAATGGCATCACTAAAAATTCATGACCAAACTGTGTCCTAAATGCAGTCTTGAATATGTCAGACTTATCTAGTCTCACCTGATGATAACCAGATTTAAGGTCTATTTTACTAAATATAGCAGATCCTTGTAGTTTGTCCATAAGGTCATCAACTCTGGGAATTGGATACCTATTCTTTACAGTGATCTTATTTAAAGCTCGATAGTCAATGCACATACGATATGTATTATTCTTTTTCTTGACTAACAGAACAGGTGCACCAAATGGAGAACTACTAGGTCTAATCAATCCTCTATTTAGTAATTCCTCAACTTGGCTTTGAATTTCTTTTTGCTCTATCTGGTTATGCCTATATGGTGCTTTGCAAGGTGGTTGTGTGCCAGGAATCAAATCTATTTTATGGTCTTCTAGACGTGAAGGAGGTAATCCAGGTGGTAGATCTTTGGCAAAACAGTCTTTAAAATGTGCAAGAAATTCTTTATGCCTAGGGTGCATATGATTTTCTTTTACTTGCAGTTCATTCACCCAAATGAGATAAGATTTACTACTCTTGTGTAATGCACATTTAGCTTGAGTATGCGAAAGCAGTGAAAAAGCATTAGATGCATGCATACCATATAATGTAATATGTTTTCCTTGAAATTTAATATTAATTGAATACTTGGAATAATCTATATCTGGATTATGCTGATGACGCCAAGGCATACCTAAAATAATGTCACTCGGCTGTAATGGAACAACTAGAAAATTTCTTCTTTCAGTGTATTGACCAATTTGAATCTCTAAGTCATGCACTTCATGTGTACCATTATACCTAGTGCCTAAGAATGCTGCTTTGATGCGATAATGCGTAGGTATAGTCTGTAACTTCAATTCTTTTACTAGCTTTGCTGAAATGAAATCATGAGTGCTACCGTCATCATGCAAAATAATCTTTTCCTTTCCATGCACTAAACATCTCATAGTCAATAAAGAATGTGGAGTTGGCATACCTGGTAAAGTATCCGAAGGAGTAGTAATGTCGTCCTTATCTTCCGTGAAATCAGGCATATCTTCATGTTCTTCATCTTCCATTGCTCCAAGGTAGTTGATATGGGCAAGTGGCTTCTTCGAATGGCAATTTGCTGCTAGATGTCCAGGCTGGTGGCATTTATAGCATACTATAGGTTTGGCTTTGGTTACATTGTTTGCAATGGCGGAAAGTCTAGGGATATTGGGATTTGATTGTGGAATAGGCTTGGAATTTTGATTGACATTGGATGGTAAAGCAGGTGGTTTTGCCCAATTTTTACGGAAAGATGATGAAGTGAAACGACCTTGATTAAATCTTCTAAAGTTTGAGTTGAATTGCTTAGATCCATAGTTACCATTGGATTGGAATTGCTGTGGATGTCTGTCTCTACCTCGCAGCTTGTCTTCAATGTCGTGAGCTAGTGAAATTGCGTATTCAAGAGTAGCAGGCTTGAACATGTTAACTTCAGCGTAGTAATGCCCAAGGAGTCCAGACATATACTTGCGCTTGTGTGTCGCTTCAGGTACATCTTCAAGCATGCGTAACTGGAGTAATGCATTCCAAAAACGCTCTGTATACTGAGGAATAGGCTCACGATCCCGTTGCTGAAGAAGATCCCATTGCTTTATAGCTTTCTCATGAAATTGTGGAGGAAGGAAATTTTGCATGAACTTCTTCTTGAAATTCTCCCAGGTAGTGGGACAATCTATACTTTTGCGTACTACAGTCTACCAAAGAGATGCTCTATCCACTAAATGATTAGTGACACACTTGATTTTATCTTTTTCTCCATAGGTTTCCTCATGAAAGTAGTCATCAAACTGACTAATGAATGCAAGAACAGTTTTTCCCTCTCGAGTGCCATTGAAAGTACGGAATTTGAAATTTCTTTTACTTATCTTTGATTCCTTGCGGATGGTTTGAGCTTCGAGAGTCATGTCGATGGTACGTCAGATAAGATCTTCAGATTGAGGTTCTTCTTTGTCGGTAGACGATCTTTGTAAATTTTCCAGTTGAACTTGCAATGCTTGCCTAGCCCATCGTTCTTCATCCAATTACATCATAATTAAATCCAGCTTTTGCTCCATCGTAGGTTCAGGTAGGTCACCTTCAGCCACCATTAAATCATCCATATGTGATTCCGTCATCCTGCAAAACTCAAAGGACCTTTCACTCTCAAAATCAAGTTAGCGGGATGAGCGTAGCTCAAGTTCGGGAATACAAGGCTTATGTATTTTTGGGTGTGGCTTTCACAATCTTCGAAAAATCTACGTTTTATCCTTCTTCGTATGCTGAAAATGCTTCAACAAACCTGCGTATGCATAGAGTACCTTCCAATGAACAACTTTGCAGTTCGGAGTTTCTGCGCAGGAACAACCCTTCTATGAGTTTTGGACAGAAGTCAGTTTTGACTCCAGTTGACTTGTCTGACTTGCAGAGTACCAGACTAATGTGACTTGCAGAGTTTGTAGACTTGCAGAACTTGCTTGCTTTATGGAACTTGCAGAACTTCGACTTGATAGACTTGCTGAGTTGAGAACTTTTGTATGACTTGTAGCTTATGACTTAGCTTAGGTGATTAAGCTTAAGTAAAGGGCAGCAAATCGTCGTGAATTTGAGGGGGGGGCCGTTTTTTTCTTCACACGGCGCAAAAATCGGAGGTTCTCTGACAGCTCATGATGACGTTTTGAAGCTTTTAAGCTTCTTTTAAGCTTCCTAAGCTTTAGTTTTTAAAGCTTGAAAATATGGAGTTTTTAACTTATCTCTCTGTTCTTGACGACTTGATGAAGAAGATGTAGGAGTGGTCCTCCGCCTCTGCAGACCGGTCCCTCGCAGTTTGATGATGGAAACAGGGGTTCTTGATCGCCAGGAATCTGCCTGTATCGACCGTTCGCGATGAGATTGACCGTAGAGCCCGATCATTCCAAGAGCTCCGCCTTCGCATGAGATGGGTAGCGATTGGAAACTCTTAATCTCAGCTTCGCTCTGATACCACTGGTGCACAGATCGGATGTTGTATGCTCGCATAGTGAATGCCGGAAGGTCCCCAAGAACAATAGAACTTCACTTTTTGCACAAATTACAAGGTAAAAAGCATAAATGACATGAACAAGAGACCAATTGGGTGCAATCTCCCCCCCATGCATTGTGTGAGCGCTCCACAAAGCATGTATTTTATGTATTATTCATCTTCAAGCTCAAATAATAGCCCAAATTACAAAATAGCAAGCTTTTAGCTTTTGAGTTTGCTTTAACACAAAATAGGAATAAAGCTAATGGACGGTGTCCAAAGAGTCTGGCACGCCCAATACAATGTCCAAATAGAAATAACATAATCGTGCGCCCATGCGAATACAAAATAATAATAAATATCCAACGCCTCAATAAATAGGCGTGACAAAATATAGGGGTCATGCCTAAGGTATGCGCCCATCAAAATATAATCCATAAATCGAATACTTGCTATCCTCCAATGCTTTCCTCCGCCACTGCTGCTATCTCTACACATCAACTGAAGCATTCACAATCGTTAGTAAAATAATACAACTAAACTGACAAAAGTGAATACCTAGCAGTCTTCAGCTACATAAATAAATCAACTGGTTAGAAATCAATCCTAACCTTAATTTATTACGAGTGCGCACTCTAAACTCATAAACGTTTATTAATTTAATATGCATTTTGCAGAATCACCTGCTATGGAATCACCCATGTACACACTAAATTAATGAAACGCTCGAAAAGGACAGGCGTCCCCATCAACTTCTCGCACAAAGAATCCACTTTGTGTATGAGCCTCGGTCATAAAAGTTTACGGAATCCACCGTAAAACCTCACGGAATCCACCGTGGCACGGAATCCACCGTGAAATATGCCTCCTGGTATCAAAGCCCTCCACCCAAAGCCTTTGTCAATTTCCTACATTTCATGAAAATGCCAAATATTCAATTTTCTCATGCATCTTATGCTGGTTGAGTGATTGAAAATGTCTACCATGTATACTCTAGTTGAGGAAAAAGATCGATGCTAGGTGAGGTTGTAAGTCAAAAGAGAGGTGACCCTCCCTTTTACCACTTAAGACCTTAAAGGGTAGAACTTTGCCCATGCCTCTTGGTGATCTAGAACTTGACATTTATATGCAAGTGTAGATACATCCATGATCACCCCATTCCTGATGATATACCCCCTAAAACACCATATTAGAGAATTTGGGAATCTTCCAAGTCCCACTTTCAAATAAGGGGTAAAGATTTGGCCACGTGGCTAAATCTTAATCCATGCTTCAAAGTGGGACTTGGAAAGACAACCTATATGGTAATTAGAGTAGAATCCACTTTCAAGTAAGGGGACAATATTTGATCATGTGACAAAATATTTACTATATTGAAAATTTTCAAATTCCATAATATAGTGTTCTAACATGAGGCACATTCATTGATCAAGACATCCATGTATGGCACTTGACATGTATGAAGTCAATGTGGGATATATGGCACTAAGGTCCCCATATGCACTATTAGCAAAGTAAATAGATACTTAAATGTGCTTGGGATCATGCACTCAATATGCTATGTATGCTAGTTACCATGATGCTTAAGCTCCTTAGCCCTTGAGCCACTCATACGTTGTGAGGTTGAGCCAAGACAAGCAATGTTTTAGTTGCAGGAATTTAGGAAAAATCATGGCAAGCTTACTATAGTAAATTTTATATTGAATTACTCTATAGGTCCTCTCAAAGAGGGCATCTTTTCCTTTTTTTTAAATAAAAAATCTCCCTTATTGAAGCTATAATCTAAAAGATATGGCATTTTTGTGTAACTAAGATCACTATGGACAAGGTACATACCACTTCAAGACAACCACAAATATTCAATTGCCAAAATCCCTAATCATTTCTTACCACACAAAGCTTAATAGCTAATCTCATATATGGATTTCCCCCCTTCAATTTGAATCAAAAATCTCCTCAATTGGAGTTCCCTACCAGAAGTTATGCATGTTCTACTAATAGTGGGTCATGCAAACTACACTCAGCTAGCAGGGTAGATAGGTAAAAGCAAGGACCATGATGAGGTTCGAGGGGAGATTAGAGACTCTAGGACGTCAATGGATGAGAAACCTAGCTTTGAATTATAATGGTGACATGCAGGAAAAGGTACCAAATATGGACCTCTATAGTATGCTTAATCACACCCTTCATGAGCATGAGCTCCATCACATGGAAAGGCATAATGACATGGTTACTAATCATCATCAGATGCTATCAAAAATTGATCTTGTGATTGAGCAAATGGCCCTCTCCAACTCTTGGACTCAATAGACCTTAGAGCACCTCACCACTATTGTATCCCAATTAACCACTACCTTGATACAAGGTAAGACAAACAAGTATAAGCATGAATCGTGATGGCCTCAACCATTGGAACTCCTTCATGGCGCATAGGGTATTCTTGGAGCTAAGGGCATTCTGCCTACTACCACATATGAGGTTTTCAAACCCTCTCATGTTAAAAAACTAGCCTCTCTTGATCTCTCCCATCATCCACATAGCCAAATCCCTTGTGAGATCCCCACACACCATTGGCAAAAGCTCCCTCACTCTCCCTAAGCGCCCCAATGGCACTTATATGGCTCATCCCAATAATGGACAACATTGTATTAATAACATGGCAATATGGGCAGAATGGCACCCATGGGGGGCAACATGGTTATCATGGATAGTATGAGATCAATTCACAACATGGCTTGTATAGACAACATGGTATGTATGGGAAGCAAGGCCCCAATGATATCCATGTGACAAGATCATCCTTACCAAGTACAATGGGCAATCACCATCCCCATTAGACTTGGAAGAATAAACCTCTAAATTGGAGTCACACTTTAATATTTACTCCTGCATTGATTGTTAGAAAATTCTCTTCACCTCTCTCTATTTAGAGGGATTTACCCACACTTAGTGGCACTACATAAGCCATGAGAATCATTAGTTTATTGATCAGGAAAACTTTAAGATGCATATGATTCAAGTCTTTATATCCCCGATGAAAAAAGAGGGGTTGGCAAGATGATGGTACTGACTTGACCAACAAAATCTCATAGTCAGGAAGTACACAAATTAGTTTATGAACTTGGCCATCTATGTTGAGAGCATTAGTGATCATGCAGAATTACACATGTACATCTATGGGTTAGAGCCTAGCTTGTTAGATGATGTAATTGCTTAAAAGTCTTCTACCTTATTTGATGCAATTGAATTGGCTGAAATACATGCAAGAAAGTACCATAAAAATGAGGGCTTTCTGCAAGGTTTTGGGTAGCCCCATAGCCTAATGAGGCTAGGCCAATACAATGGCGTTTTTAGAGGCAACCCCATGCCTAGTAGTAACCCCAAAATCCCCACTTATTCCCCTTCCATATGGAAAGAAAATAAAATACTTTTGGGATATCACTTAACTCTAATGGTGAGGATGAATATGCTTAAAACAGGCCTTGAATTGCATCAGCCTTGAGTGATCAAAGTGGCCCGAAATTCATTTCCCCAGATGTTGTGAAATATCAAAAAGAAAAGAACTTATGTTTCAAGTGTGGAGATAAGTATACGACAAATCATGCCTCAAAATGCCCCTACAAGACAACAAAGTTCAAAGATCACAACTAAAAATGAGGATTATGGAGAGGACTTAGACTAGGAGCAGTTTTATGATTCGGAGGATGGGTTTCCCTTTGACCCATGTGGCTTCCCACCTCATGACATTGATTTGATCACTTCTATTGCATCCCCTCAAGCTACCACTTTCCTTTGCTCCATCTCCATGGATGCATGGAATGGCTCCAGAAGCCCCAACACCCTATGCATTCAAGGAAGAATTAATGGAAAGTATGTATTTATCCTAGTGGGGATAGTGGTAGTACACACAGTTTTGTTAATAAATTAGCCATTGATCAGTTGAAATGTATCCTATAAAATTACAACATTCCTTGAAAGTTCAAGTAGTGAACAATGAAGAAGAAATCAACACACATGTATGCTCCAAAGTTTTCTTATGCTTGGCTAAAAACTGTGTGCCATCAATTGATATAATTGCATTAGACATGGGCCCATTGATGTTAGCTTGGGTTGTGACTGGCTAAAACACCTAGGTAAAATTTATTTGGACTTCTCTTAACTCTACATGGATTTAGTTATGCATGGATAGCTCATCTACTTAGAGGGAGTTCATGATAATGCTAATTTTCAGCTCATTATAGCAAAGCAACTCAAAAGCGGGTTTAAGAAATGCTCAGAGATCTTTGTCTTGCACTTGAATAAGAGAAATTTTGTTCTATCTTCAAAACTATCTAAAATTCAGCATTGAAAGACTTACTAGAACAATATGACAATTTATTTCAAATTCCTACCATCCTCCCCCTTAAGAGGCAAGTGGACCACCCGATTGATCTAGAACCCCATTCTAAGCTAGTGAATAAGTCACCTTATAGACTCTCCAAGTGTGAGCATGAGAAAGCTACAAAGCAAGCCAAAGAGTTACTTGAGATAGGGTTTATTGAGCTGAGCTCCTCACCTTATGCATGTCCAATCCTGCTAATCAAGAAGAAAGATGGCTCTTTTCACATGTGTATTGACTACATAGACTTGAATAAGATCATAGTCAAGAACTAGTATCCTATTCCAAGGATTGATGACTTGTTATATGAATTGATAGGGGCACGATATTTCACTAAGATGGATCTATGCTATGGCTATCATCAGATACGTATGCGGGAGGGTGATGAAGTCAAAATAGCTTTCAAGACTAATCATGAGCTTTATCATTTCCTACTAATGCCTTTTGGATTGACAAATGCCCCCACCACATTCTAGAGCCTCGTGAATAAAATCTTACACCCCTTCCTTTTCAAGTTTGTGCCTATATTCTTTGATAACATTCTTATTTACAGCAGATCACAAGAGGAGCACTTGACACATCAGACATGTGTTTGATGTCTTGAGAGAGCATATGCTATCTACTAAGGCAAGTAAGTGCATATTCATGCAAACCTCTCTAGAGTACTTGAGACGTATTGTTACTCAAAATGGCATATAGGCTAACCCCAAAAGGTGCAATGTGTTAAGAACTAGCCCACACCATCCAACACCACTTTATTACATGGTTTCCATGGACTCTCTTCATATTATAAACATTTCATCAATCATTATGCCACCATTGTAGCACCTTTGATAGATCGATTAAAGAAAGAATATTTTTTTAAAATGCCATTGCTAATCGTAGCTTTAACCATTTGAAGGAAATGCTTACTTTAGCCCCCATCCTTGTATGCCCTAACTTCTTGAAAGAGTTTACCATTCAATGTGATGCTAGTGGTAGAGGTATCAATATTATCTTGTTGTAAGAGCATGGTGTGATTGCTTTTGAGATCCATAAGCTTGATGAAAAGGAGAAGCAAATGAATGTTTTATGATGACTAGGAGATATTGGCCATCCTTCATCATCACGATGTTAAGAAATGACAACATTGACTAGCATAATAGTATGAGGCTATTGTTATTATGCTTGTTCTTCCTCCTTAGGTTAAAAAAGTTTCAACTCATAATACTTGGGGTGGTGGATCAACCTAGCAATTGTCATGGGCCATTGCTTTTGCTAGATGTTAACTATTTCATCATCTCTATGCTTAGTTTCTCTAGGTAGGATTAAGTAGCATTGTTGGCTTGCAACACCTTTGGCTCTTTCACTTGCAAAAATGTTTCTCTCAGAGCTTTGGTCATTACCAATGAATCAGTATAGATTCAGCTCATTATTGAGGTCAAAGAGTAGGGGATTCCATGGCTTTCCTTCAATAGATGAGGGTCGAATCTTTAGAGACCAACATGGATTGCCTAGGTGTTGTAGTCATCTTGAGCTCTTTCCCCTATGAGGGTGGCTTATTAGACACTTTTGGTTTCTCTTCTAAGTTGGCAATTTCTTGAGCTACTTGCACTTTGAACATGGGAGATTCCAGAGTCCTTTTTTGATAAGTAAGCTTTATTTTTCCCCTACCTAACTTGGCTAGACCGGATTGACTCCTGACCTACGCTCTCATCTATGCTTAGTATTCTTTTTTCACAAGCATGTGGGAGTGTTAGCATTAGCTGGTGGAGGTGGTCTCAGCAAAACCATACACATTGGTTTCCTACATAGTAATCTTGAGCACATAAGAGGGCTTTAGTGACCCACTGTTGCTTTGTGCTACCTCTCCATCATCATTTGTGATAACATGCTCTCAATCATCTCCCTCACCTTGTTGGTGTGCTTGTTTGTATCTAGTCATGACAGTCATGGAGGCTGTAACCACACTCATAGAAACATTAGTTATCTTATCTATGCTCAAAGGAGTGATGCTAATAAGTAGCTCTTGGTTCTCTTCTTATGCTCTGAGAAACTCCTTGAGGACAACTTTGTTTCCCTTACTAGGTTTTGGATGTCTCAATGGCTAGTCCCTTGTCCTTTCCTTGGAAAGATGAGCAAGATCCCCTAAACCAAAAGATGTGATTATCTTGACACTTGGTAGTGTGAAGTGTATTTTTCATCCCCAGTAATTAATGCCACACTTGGTTGCATATTTAAATGGTTGTTCAAGTAGGACTTTATTCCCTACATTATCACAATTAGGCAGTGCATAAAACATGATTGATAGGCTTTTAGTTTTGATGACCATGAGGGTCTTGCATTTACCCCCAAGCAGGGAATAATGTGGTCCTCCATAAAGATGGATTATAGCATTTGTGGATGCAAGTCTAGCTATCTGATCTCAATCTATGTGTGGTGGGTTAAGACATTCTAGTCTATATATTTGTAAATGAAAGCATCAATCATGCACTCTTGTTTCACAATTAGGTTTACCCTAATATATGTCAATAGTGTGATCTTTTTGTCATCAGGGTTGATGTTGGTGGCTTTGATCTTCCAAATTAAAATGGCATGTCCTTTAATTCTAGCCCAATCATCATTGGTTGCTTGAAGTTGCTGGCAAGTCTTGGTGGATATGTGGAGAGTCATAGTCATGGTGCCTTAAGTTAGCCTTACTATTAGGTGGTTCTTGCTCTACATGTCCAAGCTCACCATGGTCGGATACATTAAAGTGTGGTGTAGTTAGATTTTCTTTCATCTTCTTATATGTCTTTTCTTCTTGAAAGATAGTGTTGTTTTCTTCATGGCATAGAATGTGGTGCTATTTGTACTCAGTTTTCTTAGTGGGTTTGTCATTAGAACATTTGGGTTCAGCAAAAGTGGAATGGGTCCCATGAGGCAAAGATTGAGTGTCTTTTGAATGGTCAATAGTTTTTTTTGTGCTCTACATGTTTGTGGAGTTGGCCAAGGAAGTCTTCCTCATGGGTCATGTAAGGCCCTCTACAAGTTTTTCTACAGTGTGCACTTTTGAGGAATTTTCCTCAAGATCTATGATTCTTGGTAAGCCCTTAAACTCTAGTTCTAAATCTTTGGCACTCTCACATTTGGTGGGCCTTGAATCCAAATGCATGTCACACATGACATTCATAATCTCATCTTTTTGCACTTTTCCTTCTTTATGTTTTGATCCTTTTTTCCATGTGTGGGACACAAAAGAGGTGTTGTGATAGTGCCATCATGAAATCACTTCTTGAATCTCAAGCTCATCGTAGGGGGTATTAAGCCTTCTTGGCTCATGAAGCCTTTGGAGTAAGAGATGAGTTCACCTCTTCCTCTCATGTCACTAGGTTCTAACTTGCATTTGACACTATTTCTAGCTTGAGCTTGTAGGGTCACCAACTTGCTTAGCATTTCTTCCTTCACTACATAGCCATCACCCATTTTGGAAGCTTAAGAGGGGCTCCCAGTTACTTGATGCAGTGTCTCCTCAAATTCCCCCCATTGTTATCTCATCTACTATTATTGTCTTAGCAATGAAGATGTCCTTTTGATAGCAACATGGGTGGATTTTCTAGAGGTTTCAATGTTAATTGTTTTTTAATTTTCATTTGGTAGGAGCCTCGAGGTGTGTCCTAGCTTCTCATTTATGGTGAGGTTGTGTTCCTTGTTTGCTCACTTTGGAGGGTTGGTGGCCATTCTAAGAAGGGGGATTATGGCATGTGTTCCCCTTTGCATCACACCAACTTGGTTTAGTAATTTCTCTTGTCATGAGTCCATGGTAGAGCTATGAGAGAACATGGGCATGCATGTGTCTAGGACTAGCTACCTTATGTTGCTTATTTCTTTGTGTAATCCTTCTTTGCTTTGATGTATCGAGAGGGCTTTATCTATCAATTTGCTTAAGGCATTCTCACTCTTGTCTAGCCACTCTCGATATTGGATTCCTAAATGCATCCAATTGCCAAGTAATAGCATGTTCAAGGTAAGTCACACACAAGTCATTCGATGAGGTAAGCAAGACTTTCTTGATCTCCACACAAGGAGGTGAAACATGAATGTGAATTCAAGTAGTTTGGTCCTTACGCAATGTTATCTAGAAATTGTGCACCTAGATGTTGGTCCTTATCTCACTTTCTTGTTTTTGGCACTCTCTTGGCATCTAGAGCATTTGTGATTATCTATATATATATATATGTATATATATATGTATATATATATATGTATATATATATGTATATATATATACATATATACATATATATATATATATATATATATGTATATATATATACATATATATATATATACATATATATATATATAAAATCCAATGTAAAACAAGTTTTCTCAAACCTAGAGTACTTTCACAAATATTTTTGTATTGCAAATCTCTCTCTCTCTCTCTCTCTCTCTCTCTCTCTCTCTCTCTCAAAATATAAAATAATTTCTACAAGCAATCCGAATCTAGATTTGTATTACATTGACACGTGGCAAGAGTACTACTGTTCCACAAATTGATAGACAATGGTAGTAAAAGATTATCATAAATTTGATCATAGCTAACCAATCGAGATATGTCTATATTTTCTCAATAAAATAAAATGCATTTTCTCTAAGAATTAGTAGAGTCTTTGCTTTGCTAGACACACTATGGCCGATGTTGCGAAAGTTCTTCTCTTTCCAAATATGACATGTAGGTTATTTTTTGTAAGCATGGGTTGGTGTATAAACATGTCTACATTTGCATCCATTCCAAATACTCACTAAATATTTTTCTTTATAAATGTCTCTAGAAACCTCATTAAACATTGGTTAGAAAGTAAAAACTCATTATTAAAGCTTGCATATTTGTGGATTATTTATTGTGTTGGCAAGAAGGAATATAGATTTGTGAAAACAAGTATAAAAACGATGCTTAATCAATATGCTTAATGAGAGAGAGAGAGAGAGAGAGACAGAGAGACAGAGACCATCATCTTGATCTCTCATTGTGCATGTCTTTGCTAACTTGGCATCATGTTGTCATAATATTAATATTCATAGGCTAATATACTTATACTTCTTTGAACTAATCATATGTGTGTGTGTGCACATGTTAGGACTTCCAATATACACAGACAAGTACATATACACATTAATATGTATATACATTAATCAAAGAGAAGGAGAGAAAGAGAGAGATCTTTAGTGACAATAGTTTTTGAATAAGAGAGAGAGAGAGAGAGAGAGAGAGAGAGAGAGAGAGAGAGAGAGAGAGAGAGAGAGAGAGAGAGAGAGAGAGAGAGAGAGAGAGAGAGAGAGAGAGAGAGAGAGAGAGAGACAAGTTCTTAATAAGACACACACATGCATGTAATAAGTGGGTCTCAACTTAATCCATAATGCATGTTGATTAAGGTTGTGTACTTCCTAAGGTCGATGTGACTAGGTGAGGACCTAATGGTGCATGTGGGCAGGGTTTCTAAGGGTTAATGGCCCCAAAGTTAAACTTTGAGATGGGAAGGTTTGTGCCTAAAGAAAGTGTTGGTGGGTTCAATACAAGATTAAGGCCTAAGTGGAAGTGGCTAAGGTGGACCACCTAGTGGATGCAACGAGTTAATCCTTTTGAAATGGTGCCTAAGTGTATAGTGTAATGTGATGTATTTTCCCTCACAAATCTAGCCTTATGTACTTGTGAAAGGGGTGAGGTTCCGTCCTTGTTAGGCACAATAGTTCCAGTTGAGTCCTAAGAGAAACCCTAAGGACAACTCATATGTCTCCATTCTTAAGCAAGACTTGAGATGATGGAAAGAGAGAGTGAGACCTAGAGCACTCGTACAAGTTGGATTTAGGAGAGGCCTAGATCATTTTTTACCACTCATAGCTAGTATTGAGGAGGGTAGAGGCCATTGGACATGGATCTACTACTTCTTTGTAGCTTCATAAAATAAGAAAAAATCCCGAGGTGCCAATCATTATTTGAAGAGGAGGAAATTTTGTTTTTGGTTTCTAAGCACCTGTCCATAAACATCTCTTTTGATATGATTGTAAGAGCCAAATTGATGCACAAGTCATTTGATATGGGAATACCTACAAATCTCACTTGGGTAATATAGTTGTGAGAGCCAAATTGATACGCAAATCATTTGATATGGGAGTACCTACAAATCTCACTTGGGTAATATAGTTGTGAGAGCCAAATTGATGCGCAAATCATTTGATATGGGAGTACCTATAGAGCTCACTTTGGCAGATATCAAATGGTGATTGGTAGACTATGAATACTTGAGGGTCTTTTAGCTTTTTTTAGCTCTACCAATGGATTAGAGCTAGAATATCCTCTTTCACAAATTATATTGGGTGATGTTTTCAACTATATCTTTGGGGAAGGGAATACAAGAGCACAAATTGAATCTATTTGGATGTCGCCTAATCATATGCAGATGCCATGGTTTTGATAGCTAAATCTCCATAAGGGTTATAGAGACATTTGGATACTATATTCGTATGCCTATATAGGATATTGGGATTTTAGTCAACCTTTGTAAAACCAAGGTTTTAGTGTTTAATGGCACAATGGGTTAGCAAATCAAGATTGATGTCGAGTTATGGGTATTAGGAGATGGAATGTGTGGATTCTTATATGTATTTGAGGGTCTCATATACAAGGGTCCACTCTCTTTATGAGGGGGGCCAAAGATACTAAATTGATGTAAGGATATACATCATTGGATGGTTTGGAGAGAACGTACTCACATGTATAGTTACAAGAGCCCCACATTAAATTATGGTTATTTGATACATTGGTCACATTTAAACTCTTATATTGAGTACATATATGGGAATCAGGGCCTTTATCATTATAGTAGACTAGGACTCACACATGATGTTTGGAGATTGGTTGAGAGTCCCTTCAATTTTTCTAGGATCATTAGATGTAAGGATCTAGTCCCACATGAGTTCATGATAGATAAGTTGGGGGTTTCTTTGATTCTGGTAGAGGATCTTATAGATTTGTATCACTCATGCGCAGGTTGTAGGAGCTACCCACACAGGGAGATGATAAAGTGTTCACATGATAGCTTGCTACTACTAAGTGTGATACTTCATCTTGGTATGCCCATATGCCATCTCACCTTGAGTCACATGGCTTTAGCATGGACAAGCTCTCTTGATGCACAATCTCTCACTTTGAGCCACCTAGATATTAGCAAGATCATCAAGCAAAACTTTGTTTAGCTAGAGACTAGGACATGGTTGATAGTATTAAGCAAGTAGGGGACAAAGATGGATTTTCACCAAGAACATCTTCTCCGTACCATAGATGACTTTACTGTTTACCAAAGATACATGAATGCTCACCTCTCTTAAGGGATTATATATGTTATTGGTTGATTGCACACTTCTTCACACTAGCTAGAGATTGAGATAGAAAAAATATATATTCCTATCTCCCAAGGACTGTATATGCTAAGTTTGCTAGGAAGAGAAGAGATATTGAACACTACATCTATCATTTTTTGACCTATAATGAGATTCACTAATGCTTTTATTGTTTTTTGAGGACTCTTTGAGATGCATGGACTACACTAATAGAAGATCCTATCAAATATATCTTGATCTCTTTTGCATGAGAGATATGAGGACTTAAATAGACTATCCTCAAAAGTAGAACACCATTATACCAATGGTCCAGAAACAACTCACAATATTTCCTTATGAGGTTACTCAAGTAGCCTCAAAGAATTATCAGCTTGCATCTAGAAAGAATATGAAGTGAGGAGTCCCAAATGCAAGATGAGCCTACATCTATTCGAGGGATATTTCTTGATTAGGGATTCCATCATGGAAAATCTAGATGTCCTAAATCTCAACTGATCTGTTGAGAAACATGCATAGGAGGATATACAAGATTGTTTCTTCAAGTCCCCAAGGTTCTTCTCATAGCACTTGATTAGTATAGGTCTAATGTGTTGAAACACAGAGTGAGAATTGCATATCGTAATACTATGACCAACACTTGTGGATGCAATACTAAAAATTTTACCAAACAAGCCAAAACAACCTAGACAATGTAACCACTCACATTGTGGCCAATGCATACATGGGGGATGCCTTTGAGGATGAGATATCACAGTAGTAATGGAAGCTATATTTTGTAGTCTTCCCAAAAGCACAAGGTATCAAACCTACGAGTGTAAAGCTTGCAAATGGACAGTCTCCCTTGGATCAAATAGGCTTGGGAAGAAGACCCCAAGCACCATTAATAAATCCATGCACATAGAAATACAAATCGTGATTTGTGTAGAGTTGCAAATCATGAGGCAATAAATGGAGAAAGAAATTTTTGAAAAAAAGTCTAGGATGAATTGCAAGAAGAGATGACAAGAATGCATGAAGAAATAGACATAACTATGTAAAAGAGAATACAAATGCAAGAAAAATTAGAATTGAACATGATGAGAACTAAAATTCAAAAAACTATAGATGCTTGCACGATAGAAATCTTGAAATTAAAAGAAGAGCTAAATTCATATTAGGAACAAGAAATAAAAGTACAACGGGAATTTCTAGCCATGCTTGAGCTAAAAATAGAGATGGTGGATTGAAAAGGGATGTCCATACGTGGGTAGGTACAATAGAATGAGCAAAGAAAAAGATGGAAAATTTGGAAAATGTAATGAAGGAAAATGCTTCATGGATAGATGTGGTGAAGAAGCACAAAAGAGTGCATGGGAATAAAGTGGAAATGATAAATGATACACTTGAGGAAGAGGCAAAAAGAAAGATACATGCACTCCGAGTACAGATCATAGGATGGGTTCAGAAAGGCACCCCACATGAGGAGGCAAAGTCACTAAGTTGTAAAAATGGGGGTAGCAGAGGTGCCCATTATGGACAGGTGGCATGTTGGTAAAGATTGGGATAATCAAGGAAAGATTCTAATCCTGAAATTGACATACAAGAAAGCACTAAAAGGAAAACAAATATCTTGGATGAGGAGCCACTGAGTGGCACATCGGAGAGAACACATGTTGCACATCCTTGAGGTGAGAAAAGCAAGAAAGTATGTTGTGTATTGTGATGCACGAGTGATCATTACAGAGCGCCACTTTTTGCATGATGGTGCACAACCTACGAAACTTTATATATGATGGTTTGGAATCATAATGGAGTTTTAAGACTTGATGCAAGGCACTTGGAAGATACTTTCAAGAACTCACATATTGCTATGCACATAGAGATACACCACTTTGTGGGTAGAAACTTATGTGTCGTACGTGGATACAAATGAAAAAGTACATATTGACCTCAACCTAGGAGGTTTGGAGGGACGAGGGTGTCAGGTGGCATAGCAATCCTATTTAGGAAAGGGCTATGAGATATGATCCACGTGGTGCACACAAACATGAAAGCAAGATACATGTGGGTTATATTGTGCATAAATAGGTGTAAGGATATATATATTGCAGTATGTTTCTTTCCCCTAGCATACTCTAAATTTGCCATTAGAAAGAGATCTCTGTATGCATCACTTTATGAGGATATTATGAGATTCATGAGTATTGGGGATGTCTTGCAACAGGAAATTTCAATGCTTGCATAGGGAATGACTAAGTTGCTTTCTACAACATAAGTAGTGAGATGTTTTGAGAGCTTACATTGGATAAGGTGGGATTACTTAGATCAGCCAAGGTAAAGAGTTAATAGAATATGGAACACACTTACTGGCATAAGGGTGTGCACATAGCCTAGCTATTAACTCTTAATAATAAGAAAGGAGTGACTACTGTGGATCACTTGATTGGTTCATTGAGCTTAATACAAGATATCACAATTTTTGAGATCTTAGGCATACCAATTGGCTTAGTAGTAGACCATGCTATCTTGACTTTCACAATGGTATGCGATCATGCACATGAGGAGGCACAATCATACGTACTTAGATTCCCACAGTATGAATTATGGAGGCAACATGGAGAAGGCTTCATGAGATCTGACCACTAATACATATTACTAGACTTGAGAATTGGCATGGTTATGCTTGTATGGCTTATGATGTTCTAGGTTAGGACCCTATGCCCCTCCATTGATCTCAAGGCTGGCATATTGCAAAATTTTCAAAGAAAAGAAAGTAAAATCAGCCATAGGGAAGTTAAAGAATGGAATAGCTCATAATCTTGATGGCTTAGGGGGCTGAACACTTTACAAATGCTTGTGATATCTTGACACCAATTTTGGCTCATATTTTCAATAGAGCAATTCGTGAAGGATTTCCAACTAGCTAATCAAACCATATGATTATACCACTCTTTGATAATGGAGACCCTATGATACCTAATACTATATAATAATTATGATAGGCGACATGCTAGCTAAGATATATAGATATATCGTGGAGCAAGCCTTGAATGACTAGGCTGAGAGGCATGGCATAAGATCAAGAGATCAAGTTGGCTTCCAACAAGGATATACCACACTTGACCATATCTTCCCTCTAAGGGCTCTTATTGAGTAAGGTCGAGCACACAAGAAAAATGTATATTGTAACTTTGTAGATTTTTGTAAGACATATGATACGATATCACATGCCAGGCTTATGAGGAGATTACAAGAAATTGGTGTCCTTGAGGAGATAAAAAGGATTATCTATGATTTATATGAGATAGTGATAGGTAGAGTACAAGCACTGGGGGTATCTCAGTCTAAGTCAATAGCACTATCAAAGTGAAACAAGGGTGCCCACTCTCACCCACCTTGTTTGGGTATTATAGATGAGGTCTTAGATTATTTTAATAGAGGAGGAGTTTTTGGAGCCAATTTAGCTAGAGTTTTAGTCTCAATATTGCTTTATGCTGATGACATTGTGCTTATATCCAACTCACCCGAGAGACTACAAAGAAATTTGGATACACTATCAGTCTTTTGTAAAGATAGAGACCTTAAGTGAACCTTGAGAAAACCAAGGTTGATATTCAACACCTTACTCACCTTGAGCGATGAGATTTGAGCATCAATTTACTTTTAATGGAGATTCAGTGGAGTTTCTTAGACAATACCTATATTTCAGAGTCACTTTCAAAGGGCCACAATTTTCATTCAGAGAGAAAACAGAGGCTCAACTAGCACGAGCATATGTAGCATTGGGTGTATTGGAGAGAGAATGTGCACGCATACAATTCCATGAACCATATACCAAATTGTGGCTCTTTGATACATTGGTTACACCCATACTACTCTATGGGGTAGCCATTTGGGCCCCAAGCCTCTATCACATAAGAAGATAACCAGTGACAAACCATGATGGAGCAAAAAGGGATTTTATAATGGACAAAAGCATATGGAGCATGGAGCAATCATTGGTCATGATAATATCACGTATGATATGAGCAAAGAGCTCAACTCCACATGAGATTAGCAAAGCAAAGATGGTGATAGCACCTATGGTGGTTGAGGCCCTGAAAATGGTTGAAATAGTGTCTCAATATCCTTAACTGACTTGTTTGTCTATTAACAAAGAAAATGCTATGTAAGACTTTAGAAAATTTAACTTTGTTCATAAACAATGCCAAGTATATTTTCATTATTTTTGTCAAAAGATGTTGTAATTATTGAAGCTCGCAATGTGTGCCTTTACATATGACATTATTACTCATGCCTATTCTAGGTAGTGAATTTCTTATATAGAGTATGGGAGCTACCTTAGAATAGATACCCATGACTAGCACTAGCTTCATTTAGACAATTAGCAGCGGAGGGCAATAGACACTGCTAGTATGCTTAGATGGGTATATGGATGAGTTAGCATGGTTTGTAGATCTAAAATTACCCCCTATGATTATAGTTTGGATTTTTCTGCACTTCAGTCTCAGAGTTGAATCATGTGATCAGAGCAAACATACTAAATTAGATATAGAGAGGACTTGGGTTAGATCCCTTTCCTTACATGACATGAGGATGGCACACTATCGAAGCTCTTTCATTCAACTCTCTAAAGATGGTTTTTTCACCCAATAGATCTATATGGTTACTCAAGTATGTGTCAGATGGGTTATGCATGGCTATTGAGCAAATTCGCACCTCAACACATCACTTAAGGATTAAGATATGTTGTGGCCCAATTATGGGTCTAAAAATTAAATAAGATGTGACTAAAGAGACTTTAGAAACTTAAATATTTTTTAATATTAATCTACTATTTTTTTAACCTCGTGTCTTGGTCTCTTCTTACTATTTCTACTACATGCCTTCATTTGCTATTTTAGAAGTAAGCACTTTTGCAACTTTTAAAAATGATGGTTTTAGTAACACTTGGTCCCTTTAGTAGCTTCTTTAACCTCATGAGACTTGTTTTGGACTTAGTCTCAAGTTCTTTAGGAAATGCCATGTCATTAACTCCTTCAAAATCTAGAGAGCCTGATGGATGCATCAATCACATATCAAAAATCTATTATATGACATATAATTTGATATCTCTCAGGGAATATGATTTAAGTTTCCAAGTTTTGATAAATTTATACTTTATAAAGCATAATTTATGCTAGATATTCTAATTGAGCTTTCAAAATTCCCATTATAATAATTTTTGAGTCACTTTTTCTACATCTTTCACTTCTACCTTGAGAAACAAATGATAAGTATTTGAAGTTTGAAAAGTTTGGAGTTGATTTGTGAAAATTTGTTGGCTCCATGTTTCAAAAATAAATGATGATGTGGAAATTTTTGGAGGGCCCAAGTTTGAGGCCAAAATAAGCCTAATGTTTGGAGTGTAGCAACTTCTATTTTTTACAGTTACACATTTTAGCACTTGTGATTTATAACAATTGTTAGAATCAATTGACAACACTTTATTTGGACATGATGCCATCACACTCAACTATATTACGGTCTTTCTTTTCATAGTGCATTTGATTTTTAGATTCATATATCAAATTGGCCTATTGGAGTAGAGGCAAACAATACCTATCTTGCCCGCCCTTTAGCATGCATGTTATTAGAGCAGTAGAAATACTATAGTCCCACACCTCAACATTTGAGGGTTTCTTTCTCATCAACCACCACTTATGTATGCATCAATCACATACACAAATAGATCACATGCACTATTAATGGAGGCATGCACTTCCCTTCACCAAGGGGTTGTCATACATTTTATAGGCCTTTCTTATGGAAAGAGGACATCTAGCCTAGCCTATGGAAGTATGATGCAGTTTGCTACATCATAAAAGAATGATTTGCAAAAATATGATATCACATATTGATCACATTGCATCTTTTGACATCTCATTAAGAAAAAGTGATAGGGCCTATTTTCAAGATTAGGATATGCCTCTACTACTTATATCTAGGCTAAGACTACATGCGAGCCTAGAGGAGATTCCGAGAGCATCAACATGTGACCCTTGTTACCTCACTAGAAATTTGGCATAGCTATGCTCATTGATTCACCATGTACTTGTAGCTTGTCTTCCCAAACCCAACCCCCAGCCCCCAAAAAAAACACACACTTAGTGGCCAAAGGTCTTTGATGAGATTGTTTTACCTGTGATGAAATTGACTTTGTATCGTGCTTGCCTTGGTTTCTAAAGATGATATAGACCTTGTACAATTGGATATTAAGATAGCATTTCTACATGGGGGTCTTCATGATGAGATCTACATGCAATAGCCAGAGGGTTTCATGGAATATGACAAGAAAAACTTGTCTCTCTAAACTAAAAAGAAGTCTCTATGGATAAAATTATGCCCCACATGAATGGCCCAATAAGTTTGATACCTTTATGCATTCCCATGGCTACAAGAGAAGTAAGTTAGACCACTACTTATACACCAGATAGACTAAAGATGGTAACTTGTTAATCATGTTGATTCTTTATGTGGATGGTATGCTGATAGCTAGGAAAAGTAAGTATGAGATTGATGATCTAAAGAAAAGGTTAACGAAAACCTTTGAAATGAAGGATTTGGGACATGTAAATCATATTCTTGGCATGCATATAATTAGGGATAAGATAAAGAGATTGCTCTATTTATCCCAAAAGGATTATGTTAACAAAGTGTTATAGTGTTTTAATATGGAGGGATGAAAAGAAGTTAATACTCCACTGCCTCCATATACAAAACTTAGTATAGATTATTGTTTCAAATCTGATAAGGAGAGGCCGAAATGGGTAAAGTTCCATATTCATCATATGTTGATAATCTCATGTATGCTATGATTGCCACTTGGACATTCCCTTTGCAATGGGAATAGTGATTAACTATATATCAAATCCTAGTAAGAAGCATTGGAAAGTAGTGAAAGGTATCTTGAGGAACTTGAGTAGTACAAGAGATAGGTGCATATACTTTGGGAGGAGTAGTAATGGTGTAGTTGGATACATAGATGCCAACTATGCAAGGGATATTAACCACATAAAGTCAACCACATGACATGTTTTCACCTTCTATGGTGGTGCAATCTGATGGATGTCTCTTGCAAAAATACATAGCATTATCTACCACTCAATTTGAGTATATTGCAACCACATAGGCATGCAAAGAAGCCATATAACTTACTCCTCTAGTTGGAGACTTGGGCCTGGTGATGATATGCCATTGTTGTATAGTGATAATTAGAGCGCCACCATGTTTTTCATGTGAAAACCAAGCACATAGAAGTCATATATCACTTCATTTGTTAGGTTCTTGAGGATAAGAAAATAGGGCTCATCAAAGATGACAAAGAATCATGTGTTTCATATGAATACCAAGCACATAGAAGTGAGATATCACTTCATTTGTTAAGTTCTTGAGGATAAGAAAATTGGGCTCATCAAAGTTCATACAGATGACAACCTTGCAAACTTTCTCACCAAAATTCTACCTCTCAAATATCTGCACATTGTAGGGAGTTGCTGCGCATTAGATGAGTATAACTCATGTGTGTTATACCTCAGACATTCTCTCATTGGTTTGTCTACCTTCTTAAAGGCACATTGGCCTTTAAGCATGCAATTTTTGGGATAAAGGCCAATGTGACCTACTACCCATCTTACTCACTAATGTATGTATGTGCGCACTCATTATTTATTCTTTGAGTGATAAGACAATAAGATGTTGCTCATAAGAGAGTTATTGGAGGCATCAAAAATATAGTTTCTTCTTTGTGTGTGTGTGTGCAATCTCAATTCTCCTTGGAACTCCAATAAATACTTATGTGATCAAGGAAAACAAGTGAATGATACCTCTTTTAGGTCAATGCATCGGTGTGAAGAAGATTTGATATGCACACATTTAGTACGTGTCATTGAGTTTCCAATAGAATTAATTGATGTAATGATGAAGTGGTACAAGATGGATGACAACATAAATGAAGCAATCTAAGAATAGTATGCCATATGATGTGTGATTCTCATTGTGAGTATCACTTGCACAAATGCAATAATGAAATTATACCTAACATGTAAACAAATAGATGCCATGCATTTCACATGCTACACGATACATGTGCGGTACTAATGCATGATGATGTCAAGCACAAGTGTGTAATTCTAAGGTGCCAATAATACATTTTTATTTCTTTCCCTAACCAAATCATTTCATAAGCATGTAGACTATAAATTCTATGTATGCACACAATAATGCATCGCCTTGAGTGAAATAAGACTCCCATTCTTTATTAATTTGTACATTCTACAAATAAGTATATTCACTTGACATGTTGCTAATAGAAAATTTATTGAACATGAGCTCAAACTCAAGTTTGAAAACATTCGCATGGCACGAAAGTAGCCACTATTGCATGAAACCAATATATGTTTGGGTATGTCTCACAAAAAAAAAGGTGAATTTTGTGTAAAGATTAGTCACATCCACTCTTTTCGTTCATTTTTTAGAATATTTTTCATGACACCTTGCTATTACTCTGGCACTCCCCTTATCAAAAGGATGCATCAATGATTTCAAGCCACAAGTTGATTGCATAAACATTGGCGCGCACCTTTTGTCAAGTATTTTCCAATCTAGTCTAGTTTCTTGTCTTCGATTTTCTTTACAATACCATAAGTTCTAGGAGGATCATATATACGCTTGTATCCACTATTATCAACAAGCATTGTGTTTCTAAATGTGTATTCAAGCAAGTCATTCCAAAACGTTTACAAATCCTTATAAATGTCTAGCTTACTTTCAGATGGTTACTAAATCTCAAACCTATTCTCAAGCTTGCAATCCTCTAGAGAATACAGCTTAGCAAATCTTTTCCACTTGATACAAAATGCAAATTTCAACGTGTGCATTGCCCTATCATGCCTCTCACATGTCCAAGCAAAGATATTGAATTGTTTAAGATACCATTCCAAAACAAAAAAAAACATCCTTGTTGACAACGAGAGTCATGTGATGCTTTAGCAAGACCTCAACCAACTTGAATTAGGAATCTCCTACATGGCAACCTGCTTACTTTTCATCCACTTTCTCAAAATAAAACCATTCGAATCCTAATTGAAAGCAAGTTTACTTTCACATTGAGGATTTTGATGATCCTTCCATGGCCTATGCTACCATACATCTTGGATATGTGCAACAATAGCATTTGGAGGGTCCACAACATCATCTTCTATGAAATCTTTCACCCTACTCATCTCCTTATGGCATGCCTTTGTTGACGTCACCTACTTCCAATGTAGCAAGCTCAACACCCACATTTCGACTCTATTGCAACATCCCAAGAATCAAGCATCCCCAAATTTGAAGCATGGCTATCCTCATCTTACACTTTGCCATGGCTAGTACCACCTTCATTGTCTCTAGCTTGCAATCTTTTCAAATCATGGGATGGTAAAGAATCCATTATACTAGTATTCTACACAACATGTGTCCTCGTTAACATAATCTTGCTCAATTCGCATGCCACTATCACAACTAGCATTGATGTTCAGAGTATCTAAACAATGCAATGACAACAAATTTCTTACACCATCTTGATAATCATGCATGCCTTTCCTACCTTAATCATACCCATCATGTGTGCCATGGCTATCATGCAATGAATTTTCAAAATACATACCTTTACTACTAGTATCTTGCACATCATAGTTTCACAGTTGTCATGTGATGATTGTAAAACATGTGAGTCTTCCTCACCATGATTCCATACAGCATGTGTTCATTGAAGCTCCGATTATGAGCTTTGCTTGCATGAACATGGCCCTAGTGTGAGACAATTTCCTTATGCATGTATGAGACTTAATGGGGTGAGTTAATGAGGATGATTAATGCTAGTAATGATAAAAATGCAAATGTTTTCGAGAAGAGTGGCAATAAGGTAGAGGACAAGTATGCGTGCACAAAAAAAACACACATGTTTTGAGTACTTTCTATTATTATTATTTCCTAGCTAGATGTTTCCTCTTAGATTATGGTTGCTTTATCCTACTTGGGAAACACTATAGTTCCTTGAATTTCAAGTATGTCTCATAAACCAACTTGGCCTTTTGTAGATGTTCAACCCACTCTGTGTGTGTGTGTGATTTAATTGCGATTCAAGCCTCTAAACTAATGGCAATGGAAGCTTAGGTGCGTGAGCCAAGTGAAATGAAACTTTCCTATCTAGTCTACTTTGGGTCTATTGTGAAGGGCAATATAGCTAGTCCCCTTTTCACAGTGAAATGATATTGCATGTCCATCAAGACACTTTTCATGAAGCAAAAAATAAAGAGTATCATTGCAAGCTTGACTAAACAATAGAAGATTGTTCAAGGTTACCATAGATAACAGCTACTCAAAGCTAGAAAGCCCCATACCCAAGCTAGACATCCGAATTATCCCTCCAACATAAGCCCATGTTGAATCTTATAGATGCCAAGAGAGTCAAGAGCTCTTGTATAAATTGATGGCATCATCATCTTTGTTTGTCTATTGGTTTTTGTTTTTAAAGATATATCCATGAGAACGGCATACTAGTGATAGATGTACTCACCATTTTGGGCTCATAGGTCATCTTACAATTGGTGCGGGTCCAATTGATAGTAACACATAAAACATGGGTAGTGATTGGAAGATGCTCACAACATCCAGGCTAGTTTAGTAGGCTGCTTGGTTTGCATAAACGTGGGGTGACTTCCCATCATTATGACCACAGATCACCTTTCCTTCAATAATTTTGCACTTTCAGACATCTTTCAAACAGATCACCTTTCCCATCATTACGACCACAGGTCACCTTTCCTTCAATAATTTTGCTCTTTCAAACATCTTTTGGGTCAACTCTGCAAAAAGCAAACTGTGTGGACTTCAGAAGTTCCTTTCCTTTCACACTTGGATCTCAAGATTTTGCTTAGAGACGTAAGAGTGCTCTTCAATTTAATTTCCAAATACATATCAAGATAGCAATCCCAAGACTGATTGAGAAATATCTCGAATGTCCATGCTTCAGAAGGTTAGCACTATAATCTTAAATTTATAAATAATGCTGTTGTAAGGGACTTTGAGGAGCCAGTTTGCCTTTTCTGCAACACACAGTGAAAAATGAGAGCACCAATGAAGTTATCAAATAAGTTAAAAAGATAAATTATGACCGAAACTCAAGCCCTCCTGGTGGGAAGAGTCAAGCCCCCTCTCAAGAAGATGCATGATCTTCCAAGAACAGTGTTCTTAATTCTGCAGCCTCAGCTGCCATCTCTTCCCTACAACGGTCTTTTCTCTCCTCGTCCAGGTCCAGTTTCTTCTTCAATTCTCTCTCTTTCTTGTCTAGCTGCACGATCGAAAATAGAGCTAGCAGTTTCAATGACAAAGAGGGACTGAGCTAATCCATATAACAAGATGTCAGCTTTTACTACTTCTTCCTAAACTACATCCATTACTTCAAAAGCTTCATATAACAAGATGGCGGCTTTCATACCTCGTCATAAACCTCGTCCATAACTTCAAAATCGCCGGCCTGTCTAGGCAAAATATGGACGTGAACATGGGGTACTGTCTGTCCTGCATAGCGGCCATCCTGTACAACAACATCATCTCGTGAAAACGGTTGCTTTTTTTCCGACGTGATCCTTTCTCTAGATTTCTCAGATCATTGGGCAGCTCCCTTGGGATCGGGACCAACACTGATGGCTACTGTGTAGATTACAGACCATGGGAACAATGCGTGAGATTATTAAGAGAAAATCCCCTGCTGCTAGCTACTGTGTAGATTACAGGCCATGAGAACAATCCATATTACGAGAGAACCCACTGCAAACAGAACCAGATTATCAACTAACTTTGCTGTTGAGTATCACTAATACATGAACATTGCAGCACTGGAACAGGATTCGGTCCAGAATCAAACCATTTCAATGAGGTGTTGCAAATGAATCCACATTTTGGGGACTTGAAAAAGCAGTCATTCGGAGCTGGTTGCTCCATTGGGTTACTAGATATATACAAAAGGCCAGGGGCTCTAAAACAGGAGATGGAAGAATAACCACTGTAAGGACGGTACTCCCAATTTACAAGCAGGAATGCTAAGCAAAGAAGAGTTTTACGGAACTTGCTATCTCAAGTTATGTAGGGTGATTAGACTCGGCTGAGTGCAGTTGGTAACGAAAGTTGGAAAACACACCAAGACGCTGTTGATTGATATTGTATCCAGCTGACCATTAAAAAAGATTGCTGCACAGTTAATAGAGAGCATAAGGACCAAAGTTTGACATGAAGACTATGTAATTGACTAGATTCCAGACCATCCCAAGAGGCCAAATTCTCATAAAAAACTGAGCATATCATAGTAAAGCAGGGAACTATCTACCAAACATCCAAATAACTTTCAAAATTCCTTGGCTTCCAAATCTGGTTCAGATGGACAATTGATCTAAAAAAGAATCACACGCAGATAAAATCCACACTTGTCAGTTACAATCTTAAAGAAGCCTGCAAACAAGCAGGCACACCAATCTTTCATTTGCCAAAAGTTTCACCCACCAAGAAAACACTTGACACAAGTAAGATACTTTTCTACGTAAGGGTAATTTGTTTTCCTTGCACAACCTGTGGACGCAGCCTGCTGTCGTTCCTGCCAGCCTGCTGGTGCAAACCCATTGTCCCTCCTAGACAGCTCTCCGCTACCTCCTTCACCTTCCTCCTCGTCCAACCACCCTCCTCCCTCTTTCCTCTTGCCATACCCTTCATTCCTCAACTCTGCCACCATCTTTCTTTACTTCCAAATAATTTATAGTTGGTGGCTGTTGCTAACAGGTAAGAGGCCACTTCTCTTTTCTTTGTGTGTGTTGTGTGGTGGGCAAACAATTAGAGGCCATTTGGTTTGGCTAGGCTTTGCTTAGAGCTACAACCAGACACATGGTCTCATGAATGATTTCAACTGCAGCCTTTGTGAAGAAGACGTGATCAGAATGGCAAAGTTGGCAGACTGAAAGCACGTTCACGCCCAATCAGAACAAGTCAAATAAAGTGTTGCCAACCAGTTAATCAAGCAATCAGCAGTTGCATAAGATGTTGGCTGAGGGGGTTGATAATGTCTCGACTAATGGTTGCATGCACGTTGATTTTTAGGTGAAGGATCGTTATCCTCTCTTGGCCTCTACAATGGCAGCATTGCCACTTTTGGGTGGGATTGAGATCCAAATTTTATGAGAATTTTGGGATGGATTCCCCACTTGTTGACTAAATAACATTATCTTTCAACATGGCTGAGGCCATAGAATAGGTTAGTGCCAGCCGTTGGGCATTTGGCAACGGGTGCAAAACCTTTTCTATTTAGGAATGCTGTGCCAACTAGGTCTCTTGGGGTTTTGATATGATTCAAGGAAGAGGATTTGTCCTTCCTCTTCATGTCATTAGAGGTCTTGCAGTTTCCTGACTTCTCCCCTCGGGCCCCCTCTGGAGTAGAAGAGGTCCAACCAGTCTGGACTTGGTTATAAGGTTGCAGAGTGGGCATACAGATAATTTGCCAATCTTAGCAAGCAGCATGTTTAAAAACAAAGTAACATGACCATCATTTGACTTTGGTGGGCGAGTAATGGTGTAGACAAGTAATCTTCAATACTCCTGTGTAGACTTTCAAGTCATCCGGGCCTCAATTCTCCTACAATCCTAAGAGTCAACACACAAGCCCCCCTTAAAGAACCTGATGCCACCACAATCACAGCTACAACCTTGCCTTTTCAACCACCAGTTCCCAACCTTTGCATCTGCCTTCACACCTACTCATGCCTTTATGCCTCCCTACTCCCTCACGCCTGAAGTGGTGCAGATAGGGATTCGTACCTCCTCAATCAGTCAACGGATCATCGTTACAAGGAAGCCTAGCCAGTGTCTGAGATGCTATACCTAAGACATCAGGCCCATTAGTACTAGTTCAAGCAGAAGCCCGCTCAGCAGGAGAGTTAAAGCAAAAAGGGAAATGTTTAGTTAAAAAGAGAGAGACCATTATAAAGGCAAATACAAAGTGGTTTGTACAAGTCATTTGAGAGGTGGATTGCACCTGTGGCAAGGGTGAATCTCCTAAACTTGTGTTCAATGATTGGTGCTAATGTGTGTTGTTATGTGTGTAGGTGTGTGTAGGAAGACTCTCCCTTTACTGATGGATACAAAATAAGGATAGAATGGAATAATACTAGACTAGTGTGCATAGAAACAGGGAACGCCCGTTCCGGGCCTTAGGAACAGATTAATGTGTTCCGGCATGTGTCTACCAGCGAAATGGAACATTCCTGTCCATTCCCAGCCCTGTTCCTGCCCGTTCTAGCAGCCGTTCCCTGTTTGGAACGGCCATTCCCTGGAATCAGACTGCACTGTCCCCAAATTTGGGGAATTTCAGATCAGGGGATGCCCCAAATTTGGGGCTTTTTCAGCAAGGATTTGGGGCATTGGTCTTGGTTGCAATATTCCCAATTTTAGGGCATTTCAGATCAAGCATTGCCCTGAATTCGGGGCTTTTAGAGCAAGGATTTGGGGCATGGAATTGGCTGCAATGTCTCCAAAAGGATTGCCCAAAATTTGGGGCTTTTTCAGCAAAGATGTGGGGCATTGGACTTGGCTGCAATGTCCCCAATTTTGGGGTATTTCAGATCAAGCATTGCCCCAAATTTGGGACTTTTTCAGCAAGGATTTGGGGCATGGCATTGGCTGCAATGTCACCAAATTTGGGGCATTTCCAATGTGTTGACTGAATTTTATAGGTATATATATATGCCATTCCCCCCGTTCCCATTCCTCAATCCTAACCGTTCCCCCCGTTCCGGGGGTCCCGTTCCCTGATCCTGGTAACTATGCTAGTGTGTCCATTGTATAAGCCCGAATACATATCATAGGCGTAGGCATGACCATCCTCTTGCAATTACTTGGTTACCACATGAACTACTAAAGGACTTCTCCATAGATCAAAGACACAAAGGGCTTGTCTACTTAAGATAGAGAGAGGCATTCTTAGCTTCACTACTTGTGACTAAGAGGTTTGAGTGGTCCAGAGGACTTGGGCTGTGATGTGAATAATGGTTTTAGCCAAGGCTTACATATTTAGAGTCGCAAGCAATACCACATAACTTTAGGGCTATTGCAAAAGATATACACACTTCAGAGACTATCACCTTCACATAGAAAATGGGAGGATAGTAAGAGCTCCATGATGCTCTTCTTCTTGTCTTGCTTCATTATTCTCTTCATCACTTCCTTTGACTTTCTTTATGATGGACACCTTTTGAGCACTGTTGCTATGAAAAGAATCTTTCTCCTTGTGGCCTGGTTTGTTGCGAAGGTTACAATGCACACACAATCATTTCATTGTGATTGATGCTGTTCTTGAACTTGGACTTGTAAAGGGCTTCATATTGAGGTACCACACTAGAATCTTGCTTAGTCTTCAATCTCTTCTTCCATGAAAGAAGCTTCAACTTCTACCAACTTGGGAGAAGGCATATCAATGTAAATTAGCAGGCATAGAAGCCCTTTAAAATTGCTCAGCAAGCAACAACCAGTTCATGAATAATGATGCTGAGATAAGTTCCATTCTGGAGCAGAGAATTCAATTGTTTTTGAGCAGAAAAACATGTGATGAATGGGGAGCATTAATGTTACTGTAACAGCAGTATACCAACGGATAGAGAATTGTTGCAGAGAGAGGTCCTACTGATGGTATTCAAATGGCAGCAATACCAGATCTAAGTATCCAACCTCTAGCTCATAATGGAGATAGAGAATTTTACCAAGACTTTTTAGCCACAAGACCTCTACTGTTGATAGGCTACAAATGGACTATGATATCTCAAAGAATCAAGATGTGAATGAGGAGCATGGGTCACTCCAAATTTGTGTTTTCAGATCTACCCTTTCGCTATAATGCTCCCCTCGTTTCTGCATAACAGATAGAAATCCATTTGCCATAGCCCTCTTGACCAAATATGCATTGAATGGGATTTAAGATGAGCTATCAATCTTCTTGATTGGATCTCTAGTTTGGAAGATATACCTCCCCATTGACAAGTGGTCATGCAGTTAAAAACATTATCTGTTCTAAAAACGTAACATTACCCGAGGGTAACTTCTTAGCTGATGGCTTGAGGAGATTTGGCCTCCATTTCGTTGTAGGCATCTTCTACTGACAAACAATGTTGCTAGCATACAAGGTGAATAAACATGGCAACTCTCAGTTAGAGGAGTATTATTGTTACATCCTTCGACATCCAGCATGGCCGGCCACATCCTTGGCTCATGAGTGACTTGGTACAAATACACTAAGGGCACTTTAGGGTTAGGGCAACTAAGTCTTATTTATGGGACTCGAAACCCATTTGTACACATTCATTGTGTTATCATAACTCTTGAACTTTAGACCCAATGGCCATCATGTTCATACACTAGAACAGTAACGGTTGTTAGTATAGGACGCTAACTTTTGGAGTGCAACTATGGCCCATTATGCTGCTGGCCCTAGGCTCAGGGATGAATGAACACCCCAAACAACATAGTATGCTTGGCAAGTACAATATTTGAAAATATATGTTTACAATGATAGAGAAAAACAAATACTCAAAGTATTCAAAAAAGTATAGTCACAAAAACATAAAAGAAATGGAGACAAGTTGAGGGTTGAAGATGGGTAACCCCGTCTTGAATGAACATATTTTTGCTCAAACCAAGTTTCTAAGGGATGAGCTCAATTACGATCAGCCTAAGAGTGAGAAGAAATATTTCTCACTCTCAGAAGATCATGTAAAAGATATGCATGTTTACATGCATATATATAGTACACAATAAAACAAGTAAATTCTTTACAAACTTAAGAGTAGGAAGAGAGAGAAGATTAGACCTTCTTCATGGTGGATCAACTTTATATTATTATGGCTTTCTCTTTTATCTTAAAATGGAAGAACAACTTCAAAAGAGAGGTGATATGAGGTACTATAACATATTTACAGGCTTGTTGTCCTATAAAATAGTAGCGTGAGGAGGAGAAAACTGAAAGGTTTGAGGGAGTTAGGGATGATGGTGAAGATGGTGAAGTGGAGCTATTTTTATATAAGGCAAGGAGATTTAGTACAAAGAGGGAAAGTGGAGTAGCACAAGACAAGCTACCAAAACATAAACTTATTAAACATCCCTATTTTTTAGGACTAGCATTTTTAGGCCATTCAAGACTCCTAAAATTTATCCATTTCCTAGAGCTTGGGAATCCTCCCAATATGGATATCATGTGAAAACTCTTTCCAAGTTCATTACAAAAATGATGCTTGGAATCCTCATATCAATTTTCTATGCAAAGATATGTCTATTTTAAGCTTTCAATTTACATATGCACATTGTATACACATTTCATGATCATGCCATCTTCCTAACTATAACTACCTATTCTGATAGATCTGGCGCACACTTCAAGGTGTGAGTCTATAAAGCACTTTTCTAAATATCTTTAAATTACAAAAAGGACAATTTTAATAAATGACGACTATGTAAATATATTAAAGAGGATACAAGTTATTTTTATGATATATTGTGACAACCCTCACGCTTTTGTCAGCTATCCTCAGCTGAACAGCTTCTTCACATGGTCAAAGAATGTCTAGATAATCATTAGGGAAGAGAGAGACTGAAATGAAAGTAGAGAATGGAAGAATAAATCTGCATTGAACTTAAAAGAATGATGAATACAAAGTGGACTGATCAGTCCCTACACACATCACAAAGCATCAATGAGGGTTCCAGAATTTGGATCAAGCTGATGATGGAGATGAGAACTCCATGATGAGACTCGGAAAATGGGTAGCTCTCGAATCCTACATAAAGCTCTCTAAACCACCAAGGAACAACAATGGGCGATGGAGACTCCAGGACCTCCAAAAACTTGTACAA
This sequence comes from Lygodium microphyllum, assembly GCF_053477565.2. Taxonomy (NCBI): domain Eukaryota; kingdom Viridiplantae; phylum Streptophyta; class Polypodiopsida; order Schizaeales; family Lygodiaceae; genus Lygodium; species Lygodium microphyllum. The sequence goes on along the minus strand of NC_141148.1, from coordinate 89,745,761 downwards.
CATTTGTCATGGTAAGGGTATCCTTCTCGCTAGGCGAAGATGGATCCCCCTCATTAGAAGAAGAAAGCTCAACACTTGTTGAAGAAATATGAGGGGTTACAAAAGAAGTAAGAAAACTTGAAGGAGGAGTTAGAAATGATGGAGGAGGAGCAAAAGAAAAAGGACAAGGAGGAGACATAGGAGAGGGAGGAGTTGGAGATGAAGGAACGATGCTAAAAGGTAACTTGAAAGAAAGTGAAGGGGTCAATCATCAATGGTGGAAGAGGTGGACTTCCAAAAGAACCAACAAATGTAGAAGCACCATCAACGGGAGTATTCAAGGCCCCAGCTTCATCAAAGATCATGTCACAACTCTCCTAAGCCTTTCTTTTCTTTGGGTCATAGAGCCTATATCCCTTGGTACTCGTATTGTAGCCAACCAAGATAAGTTTCTTCAACTTTGCGTCAAGCTTGCCCATGTGCTTCTTATCCACATGGACATATGCATCACATCCAAAGACCCAAAAGTGTGAGACTCGATGCTTCTTGCCAAAGAAAGCTTGGTAAGGAGTCATGTCTGTCGAGGCTAATGTTAGAAACTTGTTGCAAATATGAACTGCAATATAGACCACCTCACCCCAAAGGATATAATAAGGAAATCCACGATGCTCCAGCATTAAACAAGCCATCTCAAGTATGATCCGATTGGCATGCTCCACTACATCCCTCGGACAATGATTTTAAATGAATATACTTAATCTCATCCCATGCTCTCTGCAATATCTATTAAACATTTCGAAATACAACTCATCACCATGGTAAGCTCGTACACCATAAACTTTGAAGGCACTTTGCTTTTCAGAAAATGTCTTCCAATCATAGAAGTTGGAATATGCATTTTGAGAGAGACTATGTACATAGGTTTGCACAAGTCGATGTGAACTAACTCCAATGGTGTAGATGCCCTCCTCCGATAAGAATGTTGTTGGGTATTTCACTCACATCTCACTTACGCCTACGCTCACATAGAAGTGTCGGTGACCAGTAGGACACTGGGGCACTTTTTACTCTCGGTAGGAGAGGTTTTTTCCCCAAACTTATGGTATTATTTCATATGTGCTTATGACACACACATACGGGCACTTACCATGTTCAGGTGTGAACACCCCCTACAACCCTAAGGCTTAAGGGTTGTACCTTGTACTTTCAGACTACACTCTTTCAATCTATTGCATTGGGTGTCGTGCTTCACTCTCGTACTGTCTATTGTTTTCTGTGCTGAGCTTCGATCTTGCCTTCTTCTCACATTTGGTATCAGAGCAACATTGGCTCTGTTCAGCTGAAGCCCAGGTTCCGTTCAGCTCAGCTCCACTCAGCTGGTGAGAGCTCCCCACTCAGTCCAAATATGCCCCTAAGCACTAGCTCGCCACGCCACTTTGATGTACGGGCCACTGTGGCCACGTCCTAACAACACAACCCGTAAGTCACACAGTCTCCTGCGCTAGCTCGCCAGTATACAGCTCGCTAGTGCTGCCCGCCTCTACAGATCGTCTGTGGCAAACGTCTCCAGAAGCACTGTCTGTCATGTCCTCTATGCCGCCCGTCAGACAAAGCCCCAGTGTCACCTGCCTGCAATCACCACACCCATCAGCAATCGCCAGCGTCGCCTGCCTGCAGTCGTCACGTCCACCTGCAGCGTTGCATGTACCCCCCAGCTCGCCTGGGAGCGCTGCCCGCCTCTGACATCGCATGTGACGTCCAGCCCGACTACCCTCACATCAGCCATGTTAACCACTCCCCTAACACCCGCCTGCTGTCAACGACAGCCCATCATTACTAAGGTTTTTTTTTTTAACTATCCTTTTATTCCAGAATAAATTTCTGGAAGAGGGGGTTCCTACGCAACAAGCACAGAATTCAGGATACGTGTCTGGGACACATTGGATGCAAATTTCTGGGCACATTCATCAAAAATTTTGGGGCTTTTGTGTTTTTTGAGGACATTGGCATATGTACTGTAGTTACAGTCATTGATAGACTGTTTTGAACTAATCTCGGGCAAGAAATTTTGGGGATTTTGCTGATACAGTGTTGCTGAACACTGATTGCACCTTAGACTGTGTGCATTAAAGATAGTTTTGACAGAGTGCACCTCTGTATACTAATTGCATAAAGTTATTTCCTGCAATTTCTGAAAATTTTCAGATTTCAAGTTTAGTCCTGCTTCGACATTGCTCTTTTGCTTCTTTTGGTAATTGATTATCATGGCAAATCAAGGAGGAGATGTCTTCACCTGTATATCCAAGGAGGACAGATTGGATGGAAATAACTATTCACTTTAGTCCTGATGAAGAATGTACTTGTGGCGAAAATCTTTGGGATTATGCCAGTGGAGAAGAAGCTAGACTTCGAGTTGTGGCTCCAGCTACTCCTCCTCCAGGAGGACGTGCACAACGGGCACCTCAACCTGCTCCACTTCAGCCACTTCCACAAAGATCCACAGCTCAAAAAGCATGGGATACACAGGATGCACAGGCTTCGTCGCTGATTGCATTGGCAATTCAGTGGTTAATCATCCCCCACATTCGTTTAGCAGCTTCTTCACGAGAAGCTTAGCTAGCTTTGAAGCAGATGTTTGCAGGCAAGAATGAGACTTGCATCTCTTTCTTAAAGAAAGAGCTAGAGACATTGAAAATGATGAAGGTGATCCCATTCAGGATCACTTGAATAAAATTCATGACTTGCATGAGCAACTCATGAATATTGATGAGTACTATTCCGATGCATAGATGATTGTAAAGAAAATACCCTAACACAAAAGCATAAACAAAAACCGTACGACAAAGCACAGACTGATAAAAAAACACAGTTAGGGTTAGGGTTAGGGTAACTCATAGACAATGAGCACAGTGAATCAATGAAATGATATGACTACTAATAATACGATGCTCATGCAGCAAATACACTATGCAGTGAATGAATATTGAACCTCGAACTCCTGTATCTCAAGGATCAGGGCAAGAGTAATGAGCAGGAGAGTGTGAATCGCAACAAGGCAGCCTCCGGATGTCGAACACCAGCAAACGCAACAATGAATAGGGAACAGTGATGGATAGCAAGGGCTGAGATATCCTCCGCGAACAGGGTGTGGGCAACAAGCTGATAACACCTGAAACCGGCAAAAACGAGATTAGGGGAAGAGTGGAGGGCTAGCTGCCAAATTATAGAAAATGAGGGTTCTAGATCCTCTCCCACTTAACTCTCTCGATCTACTCCCCATTTTAGGGTTTTGGCTAAAATAAGCCTAAAATAAGCATGTTTTGGAGCTGTTTAAGTGGTTAAGAGCAATTCTTAGCACAACAATGATATCTACCACTTTGAACTCATTACCTCCTTCATACTTGGCTTTTCATACGGCCTTAAACCTCACCATGAGGATTGTTGCACAACCAATCACTTTTCTTCAGTTAGTCAGTTTGCTTCTAGAGAAGGAGCAAACAAGAATAAATAGTGGTATGGATACCATAGCCTGTGAGCAAGCTTTTATGGCTGGACAAAAAGGCAAAGGCAGCCAAGTAAAGAATGCTTCACAGAAATCTTCGACTTCTCGCATATCACAGCCAAGTAAAAAACAAGGGGGCACACAAGCCAAAAATGGCAAATGTCATTATTGCAAGAAGCCAGACCACTACATCACTGAGTGCAAAAAGCGCATTGCCAAGGAGAAGAAAAAGAAGTCATGAATGTTTGTTTCTGATGCTCCTTCCACTGCTATTGAGTCCCCGTCCTTTGTTGCAGACAGGGACTAATTATGACACTTCTTGGGCTGATCGAGCATTTAGTTCTACTGAGGATGCAGACACTTCATTTTTTGACAATGGTGCTTCTAGACATATTATATCTCGCAGAGATTTATTTGCTTCTATTGGTGCAGCTCCAGTTGGCAAGTCTGTATAGTGTACCAACTGTAAAGAAATGCCCTAACAAAGAAACATAAATAAAAACCGTATGACAAAGCACAGACTGATAAAAGAACACAGTTAGGGTTAGGGTAACTCAGAGACAATGAACACAGTGAATGAATGAAGTGATATGACTACTGAATACACGATGTGCATGCAACAAACACACTATATAGTGAATGAATACTGTACCTCGAACTCCTGTATCTCAAGAATCAAGGTAGGGGTAATGAGCTGGAGAGTGTGACGTACTCTGAACGGATCCCGAATCGCAATAAGGCAGTCTCCGGATGTCGAACACCAACAAACGCAACAGTAAAAAGCTAGATCTAATACAGACATCAGTAAGAAGAGAAATACTAAAAACGTAGGCAACAAGTGAGAGAGACTAAAAACGCAAGTACGACAACCTGCAAGAGAGAGAAAGTCTAGAAACGTAGACAACAGGTGAGAGAAAGACTAAAAACGTAGGCAAGACAGCTTGCAGAAGAGAGAAAGACTAAAAACGCATACAGCAGGACTGTGATGACGTAGCAGGCTGTACGGCAACAGGTCTGCACAAGAACAGCAGCCACCTGGCTGGAATCAGCTCCAAACTGTGTAAAGAGGGTTGGAAATCAAGCGCCAACTAATGGAGACAGCAATCGACAACTTTGGCTGATATATCCTCCACAAACGGGGGTATGGGCAGCAAGTTGAAACACCTGAAATCTGCAAAAACGAGATTAGAGAAGAGTGAAGAGCCGACTGCCTATTTATAAAAATTTAGAATTCTAGATCCTCTCCCACTTAACTCTCTCGATCCACTGCCCATTTTAGGGTTTTGGCTAAAATATGCCTAAAATAAGCATGTTTTAGGACTGTTTAAGTGGCTAAATGCATTTCTTAGCACAACACCCCCTCTCAGACCCAAAATAGAGCTAGAAAAGTGGACCAACCTAAATTGTAATTTACCCCAAGGCGTAGCCAAGGCATCGGACAAAGGATGCATGTCGGCTGCCCAGTGGCCCACCAAGACTACAAAGACGATGGTTATCTTACCAAGGAAGCCCAAGTGATGACCCCAGAGAGGCCAGGGCATCGGATCAAGGGTGCTCAACGGCTGCCCAAGGGCCTACCAAGTCCTACAAAGACAGATAGAAACAACAATGGACTGGATTTTTTTTTTTTTTTGAAGTGTTTTGAAAATACATAAGTAATATAGGGACAGCGGCTGATTAAGTGGCAGATAGGAAAAGATAAAGAGAGTTTTAAACCCAAGTCATTCACAAAACTAGCAAGCCAATCCCTCACATTGACTAGGATAAGTGCCTAAGGATAATAAATGTATGTGTGTATACCAATCATGTGGTGAATATGGGGAGAGGCAAAAAAGATGATGGTGGGCTTAACAAGACAAGCAAGGCAAGCAAGCGTAGGAAAGCTGCCTTTAGGAGAATTGCCATGTGTTATGCTACGAATATGGTGGATCCTAGTGTCGACCACTCCAAAAGACCGAAGAGGGATAAATGTATACAGATACATGCTTACTTGAACAAAATGCCAATGAATGGGATAATGCAAAGGGAGATGCAAGATTTCATACTCATGCAATATGCTATGCAACGGTGCCACGTGGACAGTGCCCTCGAAAGGAAATTGTTCACTTGTCCAAGTGCCCTTTTACAATCAGGTCATCCTGACAGTGCAGATGAAGTTACAAATGTTCATAATACAATACAAATGAATAAATGAATGTAATGTCTAAAAACTGTAGGCATCATCACTGTCACGATCAAAAGTAAAAGTCGTTTCCCTCTCAAATTGGAAGGCAAAGCAAGAGATATGCACCCTCTCCCCCTCAAGCTGAAAAAGTAGAGGAGGGTGTACCCAAGCTGATCCTGGGAAGCAGGTACTGAAGAACCAGCCGGTTGACCGCTTTGGTCAAAATGTCTGCAAAATTATCTGATGAAGGCACAAACTCTAGGCGAATAGTGTCTAGCTCAACCTGCTCTCAAAAAAAGTGAAAGTGGATTCCCACATGCCGCATCTGTGGTGTGATGATCAGATTTCCCGCAAGGGCAATGGCACTTTGGTTGTCGCAGTAGACAACTATAGAAGAGACACAAGGAAAATGAAGTGCCGCCAGTAAACTCCTCAAATAGATGGCCTCAATGATGCTATCGAAGAGAGCCCGGGACTCAACCTCGGCCGAGGAAGCCGCCACGGTCTCCTACTTACAGTTGGACCAAGACATGGGAGCCATGCTCAAGATAAAGAGATAGCCACCATGGGAACGCCGGGTGTCAGGATCTCCTACCCAATCAGAATCATTGTACCCCTGCAAACATAAACCAGAACCATATGTCACGCCATAAGAATAAATACACCATAAAAACCGCAACACACGAAGACATGCAATCCAATGTGATATCCTAGGTTCTGTGAAATACTAACAGAGTATGCTAATTGAGTAAGCTAAATCTGGCCTAGTGTGAATTAACCAAAGAAGTTTGCCTACAACAAGAGCGATAGATATGTGCATGTGCCAATTTCATGACTGTCTAGTTCCTACGCTCTACGACTCCATTCTGAGAGGGATAGTTGGTAGAGGTGAGCTCGCGGGAGATGCAATGCTTGTATAGATACTCGTAAAACTCGTAGGAGATGAACTCACCATCGCTACCACTCCTCATGCAACCAATACAACGACCAGTCTGGTTATGAACCAACAGCACCCAAGCAAAAAAGTATGTGAAAGCATCAGACTTATGCTTGAGAAAGTACACCCACATGTATCTAGAATGAGCATCCACTATCAAAAAGAAGTACAGTGCGCTATGTGAAAGCATCAGACTTATGCTTGAGGAAGTATACCCACATGTATCTAGAATGAGCATCCACTATCAAAAAGAAGTACAGTACGTCATTCAAGGCAATCGTGGATGTCGGCCCACAAAGATCAACATAAATCAATCTAAGAGGCGTCTCAGCTCTATGTGAGATTTGCGGAGAAAATGGAATACGGTGCTACTTCCCAAGCTAACAAGCTTTACAGACATCTCAAGTTAGCTTCAGGCGTGGAAGGCCCTCGACCAGCTCACGGTATAACAACTCATAAAGCGAGTCATAACCAAGATACCCTAAGCAAAAATGCCAAAGATGCTCATTGATCGTAGGCTCTCGAGATGTGGCTGAGGCCTGGAAGCTATGGAACACGGAGCCCTCGGCTGTCAGCTCAATCAGAAAGTGTGTCATGTGGTATAGGCCATTAGGCTGTGCCTCACCAAGAGCAATCACTAAACCAATCTGAGAGTCAAGCATCTCGACTATGGTCGTTGTAAAAAAAACCACTCACCCCAACCGACAAAGCTACTGAACAGATAACATATTCACCCCAAGCTGAGGGACATGATATACATTGTTCAACGTAGCCAGATCCGGACCCTTGTCAATGGAAAAATTGACACACCCTTGGGCCTGAATCTTGACCAAGGAGTTGTTTCCTACGTGGACCCGCCCGACTGCAGGGGCTCGGGTACAGAAGATGTCCTCTATAGAAGTCATGTGATGTGTAGCTCCATTGTCCACAATCCAAGCAGAAGCTGAAGTGCTCGGCTGTGTCGAGTGGGCCTCTGCGGTAACCTCATCGGGAGACAACTCATAGATACGAACGAGACTCACATCTAATGTCTCTAGGAAGACGATGCGGGCCTCTGCAGACCAGTCAAACAAGCCCTCTAACGTTGAGAGCATTGTCGACTAAGATGGTTGTGCGATGATAGTGTGTGAGTCTAACCTTTAAACTGCCCCTTGCCATCACCCTACCTCCCCTGCTAGGGGTTGCCCGACTGAGAGGCGAGGGTCTGGGACTTAGGTCTCGGTGCCGTGCCTCTTGCCTTTGATCGACACTCGTCGTCAAAATGGCCAGCGTTTTGACAATGTTGACAATACCTATTCTTCTTAGGTACATTCTGTCACCCAGGTTTGAGGGATTGGGATATTCCTTGTGAGTCCTTGGATTGATTTTGCTTTTGAGTTTGATTTTGATTTCGAGTGGAGGTTTTGTTTTGTTTGTCCTTCCCTTGATGCCCTTTCTAAGAATGAGCAACAAGAGCCCCCTCTAAAGAGGAATTCGAATGAAACTGAACAAACCGTGCGTAACGCAACAACTGACACTCAAATTTATAGAATGTAGACATGGTAGGTTTTGAAACTATGCCTTCCACAAAATTAAAGTATTTCTTGGGGAGTTTGTGTAGGAACAATGTGACCTGATCGTCAAAGGACTTAGGAGTCCCCATAGTGGAGAATTCAGCGAGGAGACGCCGATACTCAGCCAACTTGACTTTCAAGTCATCCCGGTTAGTGATTTTGAAAAGTTGAAGCTCATAGTCAAGATTAATACGACGCGTCCTATTCTGAGCCGCATAGCAGTCAGTCAAGTATGCCCATCGCTCTGATACTAAGTCAAAATGCTAAAGCTGAGAATGAAACTCAGGTAATAAGCCCTCCATCAGCTCGACAATAGCGAAGGCATTCCTAGCCTTCCATGAGCAGACAAACTCGTATGGAACAAGTGCGGGATCGGATTGGGCTTCCAACCCCTGCACAAGATCCCATAGGTTTTGGGAATCAATGACATGTCTCATCAAGTTCGACCAAGTAGTAAAGTTTAACCCATTAAAACGAGTCTTTTCATTAAATGCATGCTTGGCAGAAGATGAGCTAGAACAATGAGGTGTCGAGTAGGTAGGGTAACAGAGATGTGGAGGATAAGATTATGGAGGATAAAATGATAGAGGTGGATGTGTCTAATAAGGAGGGGAAAAGATAGGTAGACAGAAGTAGGCTATGAGTGTCCAATGAGTGCCAATTGAGGCGGAGGCATTGAAACATGAATGTTTCCATAAGGTGCCGATGTAGGTTGAGGCATTGGAGCACGGAAGCACAATATGACCAAAAGGTCCACTAGGTAAAGCCATGGAGGCAAACTGTGAAGTCAACTGATCCACACTCAGGAGAGACTGGGGGGGATACCCAAGCTACAATGATCTGGAAAGTGTGTATCAAGTAAGTGGAACACCACCCGGCAGAGGTAAGAATGAGGTCCTAAAGGATATATCTATGTTTTCATAAACCCACGGTCTGATGTGTGGTGCGACATAAGGTGTCTGAAATGGAAAAGTTAAGGGTGTCAATGGAAGTGGAGAAGTAGCAGAAGAATGTAGTGGGATGGGTGAGTTTTGAAAATGTGGTGTGTGAGGTGCACATGCATTTTGTTCATTTTTAACATTTAATGATTGAAAATGAAAGTGTGAAGGTAATGATGCACTATACAATGAAGAAAAAGGAATACCAAATTCATTCTGGTTTTGTGAAATAGACGGAAAAGAAGGAAGAGTAAAAGAAGAGGTACCTAGCTTTTTCTTATAATCCCCACGACGTGTGTTGTTAAGCGACTAAAAAGATGAAGCCAAATTCTAGAGGAATACAGTCCGACACTCAAAGGGCACGAGATCCTTTTTTTCCTCCCAGCCTTGCCTAGTTATTGCTAGCAACTTTCATCGTAATCCGATTGCCAGCCGTCACTTGTTGGTGAGTCCTACTATTCCTGGACTCTCTTTATTTCTAGGCTCCCCCAAACCTCGTTCGGGCGCCCAAGGCCCCCCGGACGGTCATCCCTCATGCCTATTTCCTGTAATTTACCTTATTGATATAACATTTCCTTCCCCTTAAAAATCGGTTTCGTCCTCGAAAACGATACTTGGAAGGTCTAATTGTAAATTAGGAAACCTTTTCCTTAAAGTACTTACTCGCTCCCATGTTGAGCTTTCTTCTGAACAATCTTTCCACTTGACCAAGTATTCTTGATAAATTGTATTCCTTGTTTGTCTATTATTACGAACATTTAATATTTTTTCTGGTTCATGTGGGATAGATTGGTTATCTAATAGCTCCTTAATGTTATCGTTTAAGATTAAATTATCCAAATCACCCAGCTTTTTCCTTAACTTACTCACATAAAAAACTGGATGTATTTTACTACCGACAGGTAGTTGGAGCTTGTAAGCCTTTTCTCCCAATTTTTTAAGTATTGTGAAAGGACCACAATACCTAGGTGAAAGCTTTGGACATTGTCCCGTTTTCATGGTTTTAGTTTGTTCAAGCACTTTAAGATAAACCAATTCTCCTTGTTCAAAGGAGACATCTCTTCGGTGAGGATCTGCATAAGCTCTAGCTCGATTTTGAGCTTTCTTAATATTTTCTTGAGCAAATTTTAACATACTATTCATATCCTCCAAAAAGTCCTTGGCTGCCTGAACCTTTTCCTTATACAGTCCTACTACATGAGGAGCTCTGGGCTAAAACCCATACATTAACATGAATGGACTATATTCAGTGGAAGAGTGCTTGGCACTATTATATGCAAACTCTGCTATCGGTAGATACTCTTCCCAATTAGTTTGCCTTTTACTTACATATGCCCTAAGCATATCTTCAAGGATTTGGTTAACCCTTTCAGTTTGCCCATCAATTTACGGGTGATCCACCGTACTCATGCTAAGTTTAGTATCCAACTTCCTAAATACCACACGCCAAAATTGACTATCAAATTTTCTATCCCGATCAGAAACTATATTTGCCAGAAGGCCATACAATCGGTATATGTTCTCTACGAACAATCTAGCCAATTCTGGTGTTTTAACATCAGTTGAAGTTGGAATGAACCTAGCCATTTTGGTTAACCTATCCACAATCACCCACACAAAGTCGTGCCCCCTCGGTGTTCCCGGTAAAGCAACAATAAAGTCCATGGAGATACTCTCCCATTTTCCTGAAGGAATCTCTAGTGGATGGAGAAGTCCTCCCATTTTCAATCTTTCAGCTTTATTAACCTGGCATTTATTACATTTGACCACATAGTCAAGGACGTCCTTATTCATTCCAGGCCAATAGAACTGCCTTTTAATAAGACTATAAGTCTTATTAACTCCTGGATGTCCCGCGCTAAGGATATCATGACACTCAAAGAGTATCTGGCGACTTATTTCTTTATCTTTCGGGACACATATCCTACCCTTGTAGAGTAAATAACCATTATCAATGGTAAAATTCTTCCACTTGAATCCGGTTTGAGCAACCCCTGATGCTCCATTACCTTGTTGAACATCCTCAGATATTCCTTCCTCAATAGAAGCACTTTCATTTGGATCCCCACTTTTTATTGCTTCCCATATGTTGGAATATGCAGGATCAACCCAGCATTTCCCTTTTAAAGATTCAAGCAAGTCGGAAGTGAACTGAGTAAAACTCAATTCATTTATGATAGGTATTCTGATGAGTGCATCAGCTACTATATTATGCTTTTCTTTTCTATATCTTATCTCATAGTCGAACTCTTGAAGGAGTTCGGCCCATCTGGCTTTATGCCCGTGTAAATCTGGTTGATCATTAAGCCACTTAATGCTTTCATGATCCGATAAAATCAAAAGTTTGGCACCGTACAAATAGTGCCTCCATTTCTTCATTGCATGTACTATTGCATATAGCTCCCTCTCATAAACAGAATAATTCTGTTTTGCACGGTCTAATTTCTTGCTTTCAAAAGCAACTGGTCGACCTTCTTGTAATAAGACCGCGCCTATCGCCTTATCACTAGCATCAGCTTCAACCACAAATGGTTTATTGGAATCCACAATTAATAGTACTGGAGCTGTAGCAATAGCTACCTTAAGTTTTTGAAAACTTTCATTTTGGTCTGTTCCCCAATTAAAACTTTTTTCTTTCCCTTTAAGTTGGTTTGTCATTGGAACAGCTATTTTGGCATAATCTTGTATGAATCTACTATAAAATCCAGATAAACCTAGGAAGATCTGCAGCTCTTCCAGGTTCCTTGGAGATGGCCATTCAATAATTGCCCTTACTTTTTCTGGATCCATCTTGATTCCCTCTTTCGAGATAATATGCCCCAAATATTTGACCTCTTTTGCGAAGAAGTCACATTTAGTTTTCTTCGCATAAAGGGAATGTGTTCTTAACAGTTGGAATACCAATTGTAAGTGTTCCAAATGTTCTTCTTTTGATTTACTAAAGATCAAGATATCATCCAAGAAGACTACTACAAAATGTCCTAGATAGGGCCGTAAGACACTAGTCATCAGCTTCATAAAGGTAGCTAGTGTATTAGTGAGGAAAAAAGGCATCACCAAAAAATCATAATGCCCGTATCTAGTACAAAATGTTGTCTTAGGAACATCTTGTGCTTTAATTCTTACTTGGTGATAGCCTGATCTTAAATCTATCTTTGTGAAGAATTTTGCCCCTTGTAATTGATCAAAAAGATCTTCCATTCTGGGCATAGGAAAATTTATTCTTCACCGTTATTTTATTAAGTGCTCTATAATCAACACAAAGTCGCATAGAACTATCTTTTTTCTTTACTAATAAAATTGGCGAAGCCCAAGGTGAATTACTGGGTTGTATAAACCCTTTATGAAGGTAATCCTTAATTTGTCTTTCAACTTCTTGGTGCTGCGTTTCACTTAACTTATAAGGTGGTTTAGAAATAGGGTGAGTATCCTTATTTGTGTCAATTGGGTGATTTATATCACCCCTATCTGGTGGAAGGCCACTTGGTAAATCAGAAGGAAACACATCTTTAAAGTCATCTAACAAACTACTTAATTCATTATTTACATTCAACTCACAAACATAAGAAAATTGTTGTTTAATATTACAGAAAGTAAAAGTATTTTGTACAGGAAGAGACCATAACATATATACCTCACAAGCTTTCTTCTTTATCAGCTTCTGAACCTCAGTGGAACACAACAAAGGATTATCAGATACTTCATGTTCACCTTGAATTACAAAAGTCTTACCATCCCTTTCAAATTCCAGTGTATTATGATGATAACTACGTTTTAAGGATGGTTCCAATCCCCATAGCCACTCCCTCCCTAGAGCAATATCAGCTCTTTCCATGTTCATAATTTGGAAATCAAGTTTATCTTTATATCCTTGAATCTCAATTTCCAAATTGGATACCATTGTATCCCGTATTTTATTTTCTTGACCTTGCATCATATGAACAACATATTGATGCCCACTCTTTTGTTGGGGAAGTTTCAATTTTTTGACAAGTGCATAATTTATAAAATTATGTGTAGCAGAGTCATCAATCATGACTCTAACCCTCTTTCCAACTATCAATCCATGCAGCCCAAAGGTAGGCTGCCACATAGAGGTTGACATACAACACTTATGTTGTACATCCATGTGCAAGACCTCTAAAGATTTATACCTTTCATGCCCCTTTAATTCTAAGGTCTGCACTACATGGATTTGTTTTTCTTTTCCCTTGCCCTTGTCCTTATCCTTTCCTTTGTCTTCCCCTTTTTTCCTTTGAGGGCTATTCCAAGCAGCATGGTTAGGGGATAGGCAATTGAAACACAGCTTTTCTTTTTTGGCCTTATCAAAGTCATCTGGACTTAACTTTGGCCTTACATATTGTTTCTTTTTAAAAGGTTGTTTTTTACCCTTTAAAAATGGCATTTTCCTTTTAAATTTGCTCACAAATTTTGAGGTTTCCAATTCCTTAGACTTGGGCTCTGTATCGGTGAGATTAGTGAGTGTACCTGGACACGTACTATCTTCATTGATTAATGCAAATTTAATTGCCTCTTCCAGCATCTTAGGTGAACTCCTTTTTACAGGCCTTATCTAGTCCCCTAATGAATCCTCTTGTCTTTTGAAATTCATCTATTCCTTCCAATTTGAGGATTATCTCACGATATTCCTCCAAATATGTCAGCAGGGGTATTCCCTTTTGTCTGACATAATCCCAATCTTCCCAGTTTCTTTCCATTTCATTTTCAGGATGGAATTCTTTCAAAAAGACGGATTCAAATTAAGCCCAAGTTTCAGGTATTTTATTTGCCTCCTTTAAAGTTCGCCACCATTTATACACTTTTGGCCCCAAAGTTAAACTGGCCTCCAGTGCTTGGAGATGTGGTGGAGTATTTTTAAGTTTATGTAAATCTTCCCATTTTTGGAGAAAATTAAAGATAGTATCTTTATTTCTATCTTTTCCTCCCCGTGAAACAGAGGGGGTTTCATATCTTTTAGAACTCGATTATCCCTCAACTTGTGGTGGGATTTCTTAGGATCTCGCATAGTCACATCTAAATCTTTCGATGAAGATGAGATATCCGAGGTTTCTATCTTATTTTTATCCCTTTCTAATAATAAAGTTAATTGAGATTTGATTTCAGTGAGTGTTTAAGTTGAAAATTCCATTTGAACCCCCTGTGCTTGCACACGAGCAGTAAGATCATCAAATTGTTCTCGTGTAGCAAAGAATTCTTCCCACTGTTCTTCTTGCATCTCCGTTTCATGGGGATCTACCATAGGGTGGTCCCCAGAACTAGAACCTTCTATTACTCGCTCTTTCCCTTTTTCTGCCATTAACACACTGAAATTGGAAAGCAAAGATAAGAAATTTGCATACAAAGTAAAGTACTTCCCTGGTTATAATGACAGGGCAACTGTTGCTAGTTTTATTAATAAGCCCGAAGAGTAAGGAACAATTTTTGTCTTCCCGGACTAAACCAGTCATGCTGGAAATGAAGTTCTTTGGCAGAAACGGAACAATCACGTGAACCACCAATATATCTTTTATGTATAAAACGGGTCTGACTGACTTCAGTCAGCTGGTAACGAATTTAACTCCTGGCTTCAGTCCGGTGGAGATGAATTTGCTGTAAAACTGCTCTTCGAAGACAGCCGTGTGACGTGTAGGACTTGAAATACCATCTCACGCTTTACGTTACGACTTACAGCAGTCGCCTCACGCTTTTCATCTCCCTGCTGTGTGTCACACTTTTCGTGACGTCACACGTGTTGGAGCGCGCGGGTAGCGAAAGCGTGAAGATTTGCAGCAGAGGAAGTGAACAGGTGAGTGAGAGTGAGAGTAAGAGTGACGAACAGATTTGGGTGTACCAACAATGTGTTGGTACACAAAGAATAAAATGTATTTATACTTAGGGCCCGTAAGGGTGCATTCACATGTACAACATAACAATATACTTGTAAAATACACGGAGGTGAATAAAGGACCTTTACATCCCAACAACCTCCCACTTAAAGGTCCGGAGTGAACCTTTAACCAACTCCCACTAGTCGTATGCAATGCTCATGCTGAGCCTTGCCTAGACTTTTAGTGAGAACATCTGCAGGGTTGTCCTGTGTTTTGATCTTGGTCAATGTGATTAGACCATCCTCCAGAATCTGTCTGATAAAGTGATATCGCACATCAATATGCTTTGTGCGTGAATGATACATGGCATTTTTAGCCAGATACACAGCACTCTGGCTATCACATCCCAACACTGGAGTACTCATAGACATGCCGAGATCCTCTGCGAGTCTGCTCAACCATATAGCTTCCTTAGAAGCTTCAGTAGCTGATATGTATTCAGCTTCAGTAGTACTCAGTGCGACAATGTTCTGCAACCTAGAGCACCAAGAGACGACCCCTCCAACAACTGTAAAGACATGCCCGCTAGTGGACCTGCGAGTGTCTAAGTCACCTGTCATGTCTGCATCACAATAACCCTGCAAGTTAAGTGCACCCTGCCCATAGCAAATACACTTTCTTTGTGTACCTTTCAGATACCTAAGAATACTCTTGACAACCTCCCAATGTGGTTTGCTAGGATTTGACATAAACCTGCTAACAACTCCCACTGCATGAGCAATGTCTGGACGAGTAGCCACCATAGCATACATAAGAGAGCCACAAGCTGATGCATAAGGGACTCCCTTCATAGCATTGGCTTCCATGTCATCTTTTGGGCTGTTGGCTTTACTAAGCTTAAGGTATGGAGGTAAGGGTACTTCGAGAGGCTTAGCTTCAGCCATGTTAAATCTGTCCAGTACCTTTTCAATGTACTTTTCTTGAGATAAGAACAGCAATTTCTGCGTTCTATCCCTACGAATCCTCATGCCCAATATATGCTCTGCATTCCCCAAATCTTTCATGGAAAAATCTGATTTCAGCTGATCTTTGAGAGCATCCAAGCTAGTCTTTCTCTTTCCAGCTAACAACATATCATCCACATACAAAACAAGTATGATAGGGCTGCCATCTGTATCCTTTTTCATATACAAACAATGATCTGCATGGCTGCATGTAAACCCATGTGAGAGCATAAAAGTGTCAAACTTTTTGTACCACTGCCGTGGTGCTTGTTTCAGCCCATATAAGCTGCGTTTTAGTTTACACACCAACTGCTCTTTTCCAGGAACTACAAAACCCTCGGGTTGTTTCATGTAGATCTCCTCATCAATGTCACCATGCAGAAAAGCTGTTTTCACATCCATTTGGTACAGCTCTAAATTCAATACAGCAGTGAGAGCAAAAAGCACATGTAGTGTGGTCATCTTCACAACAGGTGAGAAGACCTCCTGGAAGTCAATCCCTTCCTTCTGTGCATAACCTTTGGCAACCAATCTTGCCTTGTACTTGGGTTTCCCATCAACTGTCTTTACTTTGTAAACCCATTTGTTTGGAAGAGGCTTTCTTCCTTTGGGCAACGACACAAGATCCCAAGTATCATTAGCATATAGAGATTTAATCTCTTCCTGCATAGCTAGCTCCCAATTATTGCTGAATTTGCATGACTTAGCCTCTTTATATGTCGGAGGCTCACCCTCATCAGTAAGCATCACATAATGCAAAGAGGGGTCATACCTATGTGGCTGCCTTCTTAGGTGTGTAGACCTGCGTACCCAATGATCTACATTCTCAGGAATCGGATCTACATCTGGAGGCATGTTATTTTCAGCATTTATTGGCTACTGTAAGCCATTTTCAGCATGCTGTTCATGCTGTACAGCACCTTCATTTTCATTTCCAGCACCTGCATTTTCATAATCAGCAAGTCTATCTTGCTGTCCATGACCTCCCTGTGCTTCTATTTGTTGTCCATCATCATCTGGCTCAAAGATAACCGGCTGATCATCAGTTTCAGCCTGTGGTACAGCACCATGAGCCTCATCATTTGAAGTAATAGGTGGCTGCGAATTCTGAAATTTGACCTTTTTCATGTCTTCATTAGAGGCTAAAGTACTTTTCAGCAACTTTGCCTCATTAAACACAACATTACGACTGCGAACAATTTTCTTGGACTGAGGTAGCCACACTCTATAGCCAAATTCACCCTCATCACCATAGCCCATGAAAATGCCTTTGGTGGATTTCGGGTCAAGTTTATTCCTCAACTCATTTCTAACATGCACAAAAGCATCACAGCCAAATATTCGTAAATGGTCATATGAGGCCGGTTTGCCAGACCAAACCTCCTCAGGAATGCCATTATTTAGGGACCTGTTTGGAGAGCGGTTGCAAATGTGAACCGCGGTTTTAAGTGCCTCTCCCCAAAATTCATGAGGAAGATTAGCAGTGGACGGCATGCACCGCACTCTCTCACATAGAGTCCTACTGCATCTTTCAGCCACACCATTTGAAGAAGGGCTGTAAGGGGCTGTAAGCTCCCTCTTGATCCCATGCAAGTCACAAAAGGACTTAAATTCATTAGACGTGAACTCACCCCCATTATCAATTCTCAAGCATTTCAACTTTCTACCTGTCTGAGTAGTCACGAATGCATGAAATGTTTTAAAAACAGCAAACACTTCACTTTTCTTTTTCAACAAATAAACCCAAATCTTCCTGGAACAATCATCAATAAAAGAGGCAAAGTATGCAGCACCACCCGATGATTTCAAAGGCATGCTACATACATCAGAATGCACCAAGTCCAATACATTTGACTTACGGGAGACACCAGAGTAAAATGAATTTTTCATTTGCTTTCCAAACTGACAGTCATTACAAAAATCAAGTTTAGAGCCTTTTCCATCAACCCTCTTCAAAGAGGTAAGAACATCAAGACCTTTCTGGCTCATATGGCCTAATCTCTTATACCATAACTCCAAATGACAGCCAATTTCAGCAACTGCAAGAAACTTGCCATTCAAAGCTTTACAGTGCAGACAATACAGAGTGCCCTTCTTGGTTCCTTTAGCAATCAGCATGGAACCCCTTTTTAATTTCCACAAACCACCACCAAACAGTGTGGTGTAACCATGCAAGTCAAGCTGTCCAACAGATAGTAAACTCTTCTTGATGCCAGGCACATATCTGACATCTTTCAACACAAGTTCTTGCCCATTATCCAAAGACAAGTGTATGGTGCCAATCCCATCAATGCTGCAAGCATGATTATTTCCAAGGTAAACCTTGCCATAACAGCCTGCATCAAAAGTAGCAAAACACTCCAAGTATGGAGTCACATGGAAAGAGGCACCTGAGTCTACAATCCAAGTCTGAGTGACACAATCATCAACTGACAAAAGTGCATCAATCACATCAGCCTTGGTAATCTGCATATCCTGCATGTGACAAACAAGGGCATCATAATCCACTGCACATAATACATCAGCCTCTGCATCTGAGAGCTCCTCTATGACAATACTAGAGGCCACTTTGGCCTTTTCCTTGCCTTTACCTGCCTCAGATGCATCTGTCTTTTCCTCTTTCTTCTTTTTGTCTCCTGCATTCTTCTTTCTCTCTTGTTCCTTCTTGTAATACCTGCAATCATGCTTCTTGTGGCCCTTCCGACCACACTGATAGCATGTAACATCACTCTTTTCTTTTCCTTTGCTCTTACTCCTGCTTCTCTGTCCAGCATTTGCATTTTTCTTTTCAGCCCTGCCTCTAACATTATAAGCTGAGTTGCTGCCTTCTCCACTACACTTACGTCTAATTTCTTCATTCAAGATCGAACCCCTCACACCATCATATGTGAGATTGGGGTTATTGCTGAGAGAAACAACCAAAGTCTCCCAAGAGTCAGGCAATGTCATGATCAAAAAGATCGCCCTCAACTTATCATCAAAATCCAAACTTGCATCCTTGAGCTGATTTAAAATGCCAGTAAATGCACTCAAGTGCTCAGCTGCAGGCTTGGACTCATCCAGCCGCATATTCACCAACTTACGCATTAAATGCACCTGATTAACAGGTGTGGTGATCTCATAGGTAGTCTTCAACTTCTCCCATATTGCATGACCAGTGTCTAAACCCTTAATGTCTGTCAAAATGTCATCAGTGACACCCATCCTTATATGAGCCACAGCCCTTTTATTGACTTTGGCCCAATCCGCCTCAGACATTTATGCGGGTTTATCCATTTGCAAAGCATCCTCACAATCCTTTAAGAACAGTATGCCTTGCATACGATCTTTCCAAAGATCAAAGCCCTGACCATCAAATCGCTTGATTTCCATCAAACTTTTAATGTCAGAACTGGAAGAAGTTGCAGCCATTTTTCACAAGTACAAGTGTAAAAGCACTGAACTGCAAGAGCACAAGCTAAATCAGCAAATACACTGCTGTTCTTGCATAACCAGCAATAATCCTCTGCTGTTTTCACATAAACCTGCCACTGCACAGGCAAATAATGCAGAAATTTATCAAATTCTGCTCAAAATCCCAATTTTCCAGGTCCAAATGTGCGCAAATGTCACCCAAACTGACTCAGCTGAGCAAAATTGCATCAATACATGAAAAGCCCCAATTTTCCTTGATCCAATGCCAATAAATTTTACTCGGATGAGCAAAATTCCAAAAAATTTTGAAAAATCCCCAAATTAATTGAGGTCAATGCTCACAATGTCTGCAATTTCTGACACAGATGTCACTGTCAAGCATAAACAGCATCAAATCTGGGAAAAGCCCCAAATTTCCAGGTTCAAATTTGACCAAATCTGAGAACTGTGCTTGCGCGTGCGAACTCCCGTCTGTGGCAAAGGGATGCTTGCAGTAAACCTTAGAAAATTTTAAAATTTTCTGGAGGAAAAAACGTGTCGAACTGCAGCCGTTGACCTGCGCTGCCTGCGGCAGCCTTGCGTGAGCTGTCGCCTGCTCAAAAACGTGACGAAAACAGCATCGCGTGACCTGTACAGCCTGCGCCTGATGCTCGTGACCTGTCCAGCCTGCGCCTGATGCTCGTGACCTGTTCAGCCTGCCGCCTAATCAAAAAACGACCTGTCCTGGCTGCTCATGACCTGTTTGACTGCCGCCTGATCAAAAAACGACCTGTCCTGGCTGCTCGTGACCTGTTTGACTGCCGCCTGATCAAAAAACGACCTGTCCCTGCCTGCCAGGTCAAAAACGACCTGTCGCCTGTCTATCAGGCTGTCGCTTGCACAAAACGTGACCTGCAACATTGTCGCCTGACTGTCCAGCACATACACGTGCCTGGAAACAATGACGACCTGACCTGTATGAGTGATGACTTACTGATTTCTCGCGAGCGAAGAGCTGGTGTTGTCTCACACGGACTTCGAGGAGCGCGAGCACCTTAACCTCAGCTCTGATACCAGTTGTTGGAGCGCGCGGGTAGCGGAAGCGTGAAGATTTGCAGCAAAGGAAGTGAACAGGTGAGTGAGGGTGAGAGTAAGAGTGACGAACAGATTTGGGTGTACCAACAATGTGTTGGTACACAAAGAATAAAATGTATTTATACTTAGGGCCCGTAAGGGTGCATTCAAATGTACAACATAACAATACACGTGTAAAATACACGGAGGTGAATAAAGGACCTTTACATCCCAACAACACGACCACGGCTTGCAACTTCCTGCGGCGACTTTAAACGACTGACGGATGGCGTGTCCATCAAATCGCCTGGCCCTTGCGCTTAATCACCTGACCCTCGAAAACGCCTGGAAAAGACTTCATGAATAACTAGCAAGATCAAGACCCGACGACTCCAGCAAGATGCGATGGCAGCTCTGATACCAATGTTAAGCGACTGAAAAGATGAAGCCAAATTCTAGAGGAATACAGTCCGACACTCAAAGGGCACGAGATCCTTTTTTTCCTCCCAGCCTTGCCTAGTTATTGCTAGCAACTTTCATCGTAATCCGATTGCTAGCCGTCACTTGTTGGTGAGTCCTACTATTCTTGGACTCTCTTTAATTCTAGGCTCCCCTAAACCCCGTTCGCGCGCCCAAGGCCCCCGGACGGTCATCCCTCGTGCCTGTTTCCTGTAATTTACCTTATTAATATAATATGTGTTAACATACAAGAATTGGTCCTCAAGAGAACCTTTTCTATAGTCAACAGACTGGACTCTTTCTTCCACATGATCTCTACCATGATATTGCAAAGCAGAAGAAATAAAAGAAGAAGAAACAAAAGACGAATCTAAAGTACCTTGCACCGGAGTGCACGGAAGAGGATGAAAGAAATAAACATACTCTAGGTCTTGTTCTCCAAGAGGAGGGCCCATCCCTAATGGAGGTCTCGACGGCCTTGCAACATCATCAAATTTACGTACAATATCTAAAGAGAAAAATTCATGCATACCTTTATTTAGAAGCTTTTCTTGAAGGGCAATCCTTCGATCGAGCTCCTCAATCTTCTTTCGTCTATAAGCTATAATCATTTTGTATTCTTCAGAGGTCAGCTTACCTAGCTTTTCTTCAATCTAATCAGAAGTGTCTTTCACCATGTCGGAACTTTATGGAGCAAGCTGATCGGCCCACTCTCGCTCGGTTCTCGACATAGTTGGTTTTAGAGACTAAATCAATGTTGTTGTGTTCGAAGTCATTTGAACCTACTGTAGTTATTGCTTCTTGTATAGAGCTTTCAGATCAAAGGCCTAGGTTTCTCAGAGAGTACCAGACTCTGATACCATGTAAAGAAATGCCCTAACACAGAAACATAAACAAAAACCGTATGACAAAGCATAGACTGATAAAAGAACACGGTTGGAGTTAGAGCAACTCAAAGACAATGAACACAGTGAATGAATGAAGTGATATGACTACTAAATATACAATACTCATTCAACAAACACACTATGCAGTGAATGAATACTGTACCTCGAACTCCTGTATTTCAAGGATCAGTGTAGGGGTAATAAGTTGGAGAGTGTGTCGTACTCTGAACGGATCCCGAATCGCAGCAAGGCAACCTCCAGATGTCGAACACCAACAAACGTAGCAGCGATAAGTTGGATCTGATACAGACAACAATGAGGAGAGAGAAACTAAAAACACAGGGAGTAGGTAAAAGAAAGACTAAAAACGCAGGCAGGACAGTCTCCAAAAGAGAGAAAGACTAAAAATGTAGGCAACAGGTGAGAGAAAGGCTAAAAACGGAGGTAGGAGAGCCTACAGGAGAGAGAAAGACTAAAAACGTAGGCAGGATAGCCTCTAGAAGAGAGAAAGACTAAAAATGCAGATAGCAGGACCGTGATGACGTGGTGAGCTATACGGCAGCAGGTCTGCACAAGAACAGCAGTCGCCTTGCTAGAATCAGCTCCTAATTGCGTGAAGAGGGCTGGAAATCAGGCGCCAACTGATGGAGACAGCAATGGACAGCTTCGGCTGAGATATCCTCCGCAAATGGGGTGTGGGTAGCAAGCTGAAACACCTGAAATCTGCAAAAACGAGATTAGAGAAGAGTAAAGGGCTGGCTGCCTATTTATAAAAATTTAGGATTCTAGATCCTCTCCCACTTAACTCTCTCAATCCGCTCCCCATTTTAGGGTTTTGGCTAAAATAAGCCTAAAATAAACATATTTTGGGACTGTTTAAGTGGCTAAGTGCATTTCTTAGCACAACACTAACAATGCATCATACTCTGTTAGAGGTATTGGGAAGATTGTGCTCACAGCCATTGATGGATCTACTCTCAGCCTATAGGATGCTTTGTTCATACCAAGCATAAAAAAGAATCTACTCTCTATTTCTTCTTTGGCACGTTGTGGATTGCAAGTCACATTTGATGATTACAAATGCATGGTGAGAGACGAAGAACACATGACTTTGGTCTTGACAGGCACTTTATGTCAGGGGTTATACGAGTTGGATACTCTCTCAGTTGATCAAACAGCATACTTGGCATCCACTTTTACTCCTACTATGATACAGGCACAGTTATGGCATGCTAGGATAGGGCATGTAAACTTTGGCAGCTTGATGCTCTTACAGCGTACAAAAATGCTAGATGGATTACCTCTACTAGAGAGACCTCCTAAGCAAGGTACTAAATCTCTTGGATTGCTTTATGTCAAGGGGGGACCACTGTAGTTACATGCTTATAGTGATTCTAATTGAGTTGGTGACTATGATTCACGTCACTCCACTAGTGACAATTGTTTCTTTCTTGGCTCATCTTGCATATCTTGGCTTAGCAAGAAACAATCCACTGTTGCCACATCGTCATGTAAAGCTGAATACAAGGCAGCTTTCACTACCACAATTGAATGCGTATGGATTAGACGCTTGCTAGCTGATCTAGATGTATCTGTTACGGAACCTACTCCTTTGTTCACTGACAGTCAGAGTGCCATTGCAGTGGCACGGAACCCAGTGTTTCATGCATGCACGAAACACACTGAGATACATTATCACTTTGTCAGAGAGAGGCTACATGTAGGTGATATCAGCCTTGTCTATTGTCCTACCACCAGTAATGTGACACACATCTTCACCAAATCTCTTCCTCGTGACAAATTTAAAGCATTTCGCAATGCTTTAAATTTGATCTCCTTTGGTGGTGGATATTCCTTGTACTCTTGATCACTCTTCACTCCAGGGGGGTTTGTTGGATATTTCACTCACGTCTCACTTACGCCTATGCTCACATAGGAGTGTCGATTATCAATAGGACACTGGGGCACTTTTTACTCTCGGTAGGAGAGGTTTTTTCCCCCAGACTTATGGTATTATTTCGTATGTGCTTATGACACACACTTATAGGCACTTACCATGTTCGGGTGTGAACACCCCCTACAACCCTAAGATTTAAGGGTTGTACCTTGTACTTTCAGACTACACTCTTTCAGTCTATTGCATTGGATGTCGTGCTTCACTCTCATACTGTCTACTGATTTCTGTGCTAAGCTTCGATCCTGCCTTCTTTCCACTAATGTTGATGTTGCTTGCTTCGAAGGGCATGCCAAAATAGCCCAACCTTCTGTGAAGACTATGAAGTAAGGGCAATGAGCTTATAAAGCCCACTCTCCTGAGTACTTGTCCAAACCACAACACCCATAGATACATCTTCAACAATAATCGCATTTTGGGCGAAAACTACGTGAGTCCCTAGCTATGTCAAATTATGAATAGATGAGATTAAATCTCAAATTAGGAACGTAAGGACTTTGTCAAAAGAATCCTAACGATCTGCTAGAAGAAGAATGGTCCCTACTCCTCAAACTGATATGGAAGAATTGCCACCAATTGCGACTATATCCCCTTTAAAATGCAAGTCCTAAAGCTAATCTTGACAATTAGTTATGTGGGATGAAGTACCACTATCCATGAGCCATGGCTTCTCCAATGTGGAAGAAGTACATGCACTGTCCCACACCTTGAACAAATGCATGAAGGCCAACTCAGTGGTAGTTGCCTTCAAGTCCTTAGCACCATCCTTGGTACTTGGCTTTAGATTAGGGTACTTTTGTAAACACTTTTTCAAGGCGATGTTGGGTTGGGTGTAAAGCCCCTTCGGGTGTAAACTCCCACATGTATAAACTTACGGGTGTGAACATACCCATTAGTTGTATCCTAGCATACAAACACATTTTTATTATGTATACTGGGCAATACACTGGTACACTCTTATACGATTCTCTAGGCTCTCTGCTCTATCTCTGTTCACTCTAAGCTCTCATTCTGGTCAGCACTCAAGTGCAACAGGCAAGTGTTTTTTCCACAATTTGGTGCTTTAGGTTTAACTCTTCTCATCCTTCTTGTCATCTTGCTCCTTGTTCTTTGCCTTTTTATTGTCATTCTTGTTGCCCCCTCCCAAACCTACAATAAAAGCTTTTATAGATCCAAATCCACTGGCTCCAATCTCTTAATTCACACTTCATGCTTCAAAGTAGGCAGAGCTAGTTCCTCCCACAAAATGGTGTCTTGATCTCTAGAGGTGAGTAAGCCAAAAAAGAAGACACCTTACTTTAGAGATGGGAGATGAGTGATAAGAGTCATCACCATATCTTTAAATGAAGTCCTCCTGTCAAGGGATGAAAGCCCATCCCACAACTCCCCCATCTTGTTAGTGTGGTCCTTCATTAAAAGAGAGTCATCAACTAATAACATATCGAGCTTCTTTTTTGTGGCAATACAGTGGATAAAGGCCTTCAGTTGGTAGATAAAAAAGAGATTTGTTCAAACCTCTGCTGATCTGAAGTCTACGAATGTGACGATAGAATCTTGTAAACTCATAAAAAGAAAAGATTGGGCTTGAGAGTTAAGCCAATCCCAAGTAACAGCTTGATCTATAGTGGACCAATGTGGAAATCCTCCACTAAACAAGATATTAGGGTAGTAACAATGGCTTATAGATTGAAGGTATTACGATGGAAAAGCACGCACCTAAACAGATGGCACCAGAATGGCCACATGTTAGAATCATATAAAGAAGCAAGGAGAAACAAGGCCAATACCTTCTTCTAGATCTCTCAAAGTGACAATCTTTGGATGATCTTTGATCTTCGTATCACACTTCATTACCTTCTAACTGATGGGAACATTGATCTTCCTCATCTCAATTATCCAACCTGTTGAACTAGTTGTCCATATCTCTTCAAAGAATTTGCAAAACACAAACAAATTGCTGTGTTTGGAAACCCATCTACCTAAACGGAGGAGAAATCAACTAAATTATTGCAACACAGGTTATAGATGCTCCCAACACTTCATAGGAGGCCCAAACAATGTAACAAATCAATGTTCTTTGCAACAAATCTGCACAAAACAGCAAGTAGAGTGTGGTCTCCTTTATGCAAAACCTCAATATCAATGTTCTTTGCAACAAATCTGCACAAAACAGCAAGTAGAGCGTGGTTTCCTTTATGTAAAACCTCCAAATCCTCTCTTTTTCCAATGATACCAAATGAGAGTGCACAACGGATGAAAGATACGGACACGGAGAGTGACGGAAAGAGACTCAAATGAATGTAGAGCATGGAAGGAGATATCTGCATTGAACTCAACAGCACGCTGAATACAAAGCAAACTGGTCAATCTTGCACGAAATCCAAAGCATCAGCAAGGGCACCACATTAAGATGGATCCTAATGATGGAGAATGCACTAGATGGTAGAGGCATGCCACCAGTTGACAGAGAGTGCTGAAATCATTAAGACAAGATGTTTGCCCTATGTTGAGGGCTCAAGGCTGCTATAAATAGCTGAAGCAGCCCAAAACCAGCAAACCACTGCAAAAGCATGTCATAAATGTGACCCACCTGATCAATCACTCCATTTAATACAGCCGAATGGGCACAAAAACTGGTCACCAGCCCTAAACAAGGATATGAAATGTGAATGTAGACCCTGGCAGCCTAAAATGGAAACGCATTGAGCTATAACTCTAAAACAGCCTGTGTGAACACACAATAAAACTGACTGAAAACTGAAATGTACAAAAATAAAGGGTTGAAAGGCAATGAGAGCTCCTTCGTCTTTGTCAAACTCCAATGGAGGTCATAACCAGGAGAACAGCATGAAATAAGACACACTGGCACTGTCATGGGTAAATCTTTGAATTTCAGCAAGAATTTATGTCACAAGGCCACTTCTTGTTGTTCACTCCTTGTGAAACAAAGTCTATTCAAGCTCTAAGATAGTTATGTTTTGTCAACTTCTATGGAATCTTCAATAATGGATTCTTGTGGTTTTGGTCTCATTTAAGATTTACCGTTTAAGCAAACATATATAAAAAACATTGTGTATCTTTCAATGAGCACAAAGCTCAAGTCGATAAGAAGCTTTATCTATTTTGTCAATTACTTTTAAGGGGGCAATGTATCTACTAGAACGCTTTGAAAAATATAAATTTAATTGGAACCTTGTTTTAGATTTGCTTTTATCAAATTTCAACAAGACATATTGATCATTTTTACAAACCAAACATCTTCTTTGTTGTCTATTTGCTTCTTTTGTCGCTCTTGGGCAGCTTTGATTGTAGCTGAAGCTTGATCCATTTCTGTTTTTAAATCTAAAGCAAACTCGTCAACATCAAAAAGTATTATATTTAGTGTAAATAATTGAAGGAATCACTTTACCCTATATTATCTTATTTGGAGCTTTCCTTGTGGATGAGTGCATTGTATTGTTGTAAGCAAATCCCAACAATGTAAGATATTTCTCCCATTGTGACTTATATTCACTAACATAAGCCTTCAACATATCCAAGACAATGAGATTCATCACCTCTATTTGGCCATTAGTTTAAGGATGCAAAGATGTGGACAACTTCAAAGTGGTTCTCCTCAAAAACTCTCTCAATCCCTACACCACGGAGTGTGTCACGTGCCCAACGAGGAGGAGATCAATACTCCCCTCGCCACTCTATCTTTGCCAAAGTCTCTAGAACATCCACTAGTGCTGAATCAACAAATGAATCCGGTGATGAAGCAATCTCCCAGGAGGAAAGGCACGAGTTCAAGAGCCTAACTGTTACCCGAATCTCCGAGGATGGGATGGTCAACACTCCCCTCTACAGTAGCTGGAAACTCCACGAACCGAACATCTCAACTCATGTATACCTTCCATGAAACCGAATCATAAATCCTGTATCCCTAGACTTGCAAGCTATAATCCACAAACACCTATCTTTTGGAAGTCCGTCCAAAAGCCAAACTTCTTTCTACTCAATTCAACCTATACTTCCTTCAAGCTTATACTTCAAACTCCAAGAGCCTTGTTTTGAAACTTGTCCCTCTATTTCTTTGGGATGTGAACATAGGCATTGCACCCGAATACCCTGAAATATGAGACATCTGGCTTTTGACCAAAGTATGTCTCAAAAGGTATCATACCAACCACGGTCAATGTATGCTCCATCACAATCTACACCACCTCAATCATGTTGCAATTCTTTCGCTCCAATGTGCCATTCTCTAGAGGTGTGTTTGTGTTGGCAAATTCTTGGTAAATACTATGATCTGCACAAAACCTCACTAGCTCGTTGGAGACAAACTCCTCTCCCTCATCGAAACGCAAGGTCTTGAGTTTCCTACCAAACTTGTTTTTCTCAAAGATCAACCAATCCTTAAGGTGTAAGAAAGCTTCAAACTTCAACTTCAAGAAATACACCCAAGTCATATTGCTAAAATCATTGACAATTAGCATTAAGTATAAACTCCCCTTGAGGGACTCCATCCTCATCAATCCACATAAGTCCATCGAAACAAGCTCCAAAGGTTGCTTAGCTCTACGCAAAGCCTTGCTAAGAATCATATCTCTATACTGCTTGCCACAAATGCAAGACACACAGCAAGTGGCTCATCCCAATCTCTAGCAATCCACGCACAGGCTGACCACAAGCAACCTTCCTAAGATACTTGTAGTTAAGATGGCCAAACGGAGCATGTCGTAGCTCAATCTGAGTCTGTGGAGAGAGAAAAAGTAAAGGCTAATGAAGTCCGCATCTTGTAGATTACATTCTCCCCATGACTTGCACAAAGAACCTATCGAGAATCTCCATCAAGAACTCTAAAGGAGTCCTTATTAAAGTCGACCAAAAGGCAAAGATCAC
The DNA here is from genome assembly GCF_053477565.2 of Lygodium microphyllum. Classification (NCBI taxonomy): domain Eukaryota; kingdom Viridiplantae; phylum Streptophyta; class Polypodiopsida; order Schizaeales; family Lygodiaceae; genus Lygodium; species Lygodium microphyllum. The sequence continues at coordinate 89,717,205 of NC_141148.1, read as the reverse complement.
AAATCTTGCTCACCAAAAGAAGATAACCTAAACCCAACACATGAAGAACTTCCGATGTGGAAGCACCATCCTGCCCATCGGGAATCGGCTATATATCAACTTTGTCTTTGATAAAGACTGAAGAACTATCACCAATGAGAATTTACCCATTCATCGAGGGCATACAAGCAATATCATTTATAGAAGGATTCATGTATCAAAAAGCGCCATTGTCCACCATCCGCTCACGAGACTAGGAGAGCCATCATAGCTACATCAGAGTCAGTCAGAGGAGCATCCTCAATCACCTTCAAATGGAGAAAGGTAGCCAATAAAGTAGCAGCCATCGCTCCTGAGTCCTTCGTAATTTTTTCCTTCATATCCTTTTAGTCCTTGTTGGGGTGATCCCTCTTTCAATGACATGTATTGCCACAATTATGACAAGTAGACTCCTTGACTTTATCTTGCTTGTTGTCTTCTTATCCATCTTTGTCTTGTTATTGTTCTTTCCCTTTTATTGAAAAGACTATCCTATCAACGCCTCTGAATTTAGAGGGTTCTAACATTTGAGTTGTTCCTCCTCATCCAAGACCATTTTAATCAACTCCTCCCACTTAAGGAATACCCATCCGCCCTGAAGCAATCAAGGCGGAATAAAATGTACTAAATTAGGGCGATAATTGCAAAAGAAGAGTTGTTGACATGTCCTCTGAGGTAATTGCCTCCCCTAAGTTCAAGACCTGCATTTGCAATTGCCAAAGCTTATTGACATGCTCCTCATGGAAGCGAACTTGGATGGGTTTAAAGTCTACATGTGTATCTCCAAATGGCAAAGACGCTTGCTTCATTAAGTCATCCAATTGTACAACTAGTCCAATTTCAACCATATCTCCCAAGCAATAGTCAAATGCTTGATATGAGCTATCATGGCCAAAGTGCAAGAGAGAAATAGAAAGGAGTGGTGCAGGCATTCAATTTGTCCCATTGTGCATGTACCTTTACCAACTCAACTTTCTCATTAATAGAGAGCTTGGAGGCATTGTTAGGGTAAAAGGCCTCTGGGCCTACCCATATATACTGTGACTGCCCATTATTTATTCATATATAATATGATAGTGCAATAAGGCTATCAGTTCAGTTAGACAGCACCTACATTGTGTGTGCTCTTCTCTCCCGCATCTTCCTCTTCTCCTTCTCGAGTCATTGCATCCCCTTCAACTAGTATCAGAGCGGGTCTTCAAGAGCTCATCCCGGCCTTCCACACGAGGTATGAGATCTTCATTCTCACTCAGTTTTCAACTCAACAAGGTTTTCACAAGTTGTGGGCAGCCATAGCTCACACCTCTTGGAGCTTTCTTCACTTGGATCTTGCTTCCAACCTATCAAGGCTTACTGAGGCTTGGTGTAGGCCTTCTTTAGCCCTCATTTGTGCCCCCTTTGGGCCCCATTGTTGACATGTGGGACAGCAGACCCCCCCAGCCAACTCACGTCTTTTTTGTGCATGTTTCAAAATCTAGCCCAAAAATCACTCTTTTTGTCATATCTCGGGCATTCGAAACCCGATTCAAGCAAGGTAAGAGTCTAAGTTGGGGTTTTGGCACGCTCTGGACACGATGGTGATGTCGGATTTGCCAAATTCTGATAACAAAATATTCTGCAACAGATTTCAAGTCTGAGACAGCATTTGGAGCTGATTTAGCTCAACCATTGACTGTTTTGAACAATCCCAGATCTGTCCAAAACAGGGCAGCCACCTGTTACTTCAATTTTATGCTTACAAGTCTTGGCATTTTATGCTCGATTATGCCCAGTTGGTGCCTATACATACGGGAATGTATGCCTATGGTTTGCCTATGGATTTGAGCTTGGATTGAGCACTGATTTGCTCAGTTTATAGAGGTTATATGCTGTTGGAAACTTCAGGGCTGAAACTATTTATGCTACAGTTGGGTTATGCCTATTCATCATGGGATGCTCCCGGCGACTCGGTATGATGTCATGATGTATTTGGACTACACCACATGTCTTGTTTATGCTCCGGAATGCTTTTGAGCTGAGGTTAGAGCTCGATTTGGATTTGACTTTCACTTCTTTGCAGCTGGCATTTCATCTATGACATGGTTTATGCCTAGGCTGTCATGGTGCATACTGTGACCACCCATTCTTTATTCATGTATAATATGATAGTGCAATAAGGCTGTCAGTTCAGTTAGACAGCACCTACATTGTGTGTGCTCTTCTCTCCCGCATCTTCCTCTTCTTCTCCACTGCCATTGCATCCCCTTCAGGCATCATGGGCTATAGGATAGCCGATGGTCTCAGTTATGAGCTCCACCAAATTATAGAACTCCACAATAGCAAGCATCATTACCCACCAAATGCAGTAATTATTTCCATCGAGCTTCTGATCTGAAGCAAGAGCCAATAACACAGGGAGCCTATGGTCCATGATAGCTTGAAACTCCAAGTCAATCTCGGAAGACATTGTCACCTGAAAAACCTACATAAAAAACAAGGGCATTCCCCTCTAACTTTAAAAACTCAACGTGCTAGGGCTTCCTCTATTTGTTCCGAACTTGTTTCAATCGCCAGAGGCGATAAAGACTTAGAATCTGCTCCAAAGTGTTAAAAATGCAGCCTTTTCTCCTTCACGAACAACAAAAACCTGCAAAATACAGCAATTTGGCTCCTTTCCTGTGCTTCACCTATTCACCTCAGCCTTGTGTCGATGCACAGCCATCCGGTTCACCCTCAAACGCTGAAAACACAAAGTCTTGTCACACTAAAATCTCCCTTTCAGATCTGCCCCATGATCAATCAGCCCTTCAACACTGCTCTAATACCATGTCAAAGTGCAACAGATGTGGAAGCATATGACCGGACTAAAAGAAAATAAATACAAAGAGAAGAGGGAGAGAGGAAAGACACAATATAACTCAAAAATCTGCAATGAATGAACACTGAAATGGAGGTGGTAGATATGTACATGGGTTGCCAAATGTATCTTTAGTAGATGATCTCTCTCACACCTGAAAAGAACAAGTGAAAGAATTGGTGGGGATAAATAGCCCAAGAAATGAAAAATCAAAAGCAAGCCTACCAATAAAAACCAATCGACCAGCCATAAAATTGGCTGACTGTGCAGAACTGCAACAAATCAGCTGTGTGCTGCCACATGACACTGTCTAGGGACTATCTGTACTACTCGCCCTGCCCGGTCTGAACTGTACCACCTAGATCGCTGAAAAAACCATAAAACAGTTGCTGAAAACTGTCTAATCGGCATAGGGAAATGCATAATTGTGCTCAAGAATGCTATCAGTATGATGGTTTTTTCAGCAGTCTAGGTGGTACAGTTCAGTCCGGGCAGGGCAGGCAGTACAAACAGTCCCTAGACAGTGCCACATTGCAGTGCACAAGTGATTTGCTGCAGTTCTGCACAATCGGCCAGTTTTTACTGGCTGGCCGACCTGCTATTTTTTAATTCATTTCTTGAGCTATTTATGCCCAGCCCCTTCCTTGCCCTTTTCACTTTTTCTTTTCAAGTGTGAGAGAGATCATTTGCCCGAGATACTTTTAACAGCCCATGTACATATCTGCCTTCTTCATTTCAACGTTCATTCATTGCAAATTTCTATATTCTACTATCTCTTTCCTCTTTCCCCCTTCTCTTGTGTTCATTTTCTTTAAGTCCAATCATATGCTTCCACGTTTGCTGCACTCTGACACCATGGCAAACAATTGCTTCTTTTTAGCTCTTCTAGCTAGAGTGCTTTATATCCATCCTTCTTTATTGATCTCGACACCATACAAAGATCGACATCATGTTCCTCTTTCTCCTTCAACATCATTATCCATGGTTGAAATGGGGACCCTACCCTTCACTTGGTACCTATAGGTTTCCGCATTATCTTTGACGTTGGCCTCCCTTTCCTATAAACTAACACTTAGCATTGCATGATCATCATCATATTTGTAAAAGGGTACTTGGTCAAGTGAACAATTTCTCACACAAGGGATACCATCCAAGTGGCACCTTGCTACATGTGCATTCTCATCATCTAGCATTCTTCTATGCATCTCATTGTACAAAGCACCCTTGAGCACCCTGCTCACACTCGATCCTGAGTTTTCCACTGACAGTACATACCTCCTCTCCCCTTTACTTCGCCATTGACACCCTTGCAAATGGTTGAACACATATTGTGTACTTTCTGATGTGTGGACCAACCATCCCTTTATCTTCCCCCATGGACATAGTTAATTAAGCACCCCAAAGAAACAAAAAGGTTCAAAAGGCTTTTACATTGCCTTTGTAGGTCCTAGTAAGCCACTAAGCAACCAATATGCACCCTTTGTCCGATCCCTTGGCCTCTCTAGGATGGCCCTTTGTATTCCCAAGGTAAGATAATCATCAGCTCTGTAGTCTTGGTAGGTTCTTGGAAAGATGATGTGTATCCATTTACTAACCATCGATGCCTTGGCTAATTTGGGGTGGGACATCCTAGGGTATACATGGGGTGAGCTATGCTTGCAATTCCTTTCTGGTTCTAGTTTTGGGCCTAGGAGGGGATGTTAAGCTAAAAAAGATCATTTCACATTAAACCTTAATTAGCTCATTTAAACAGCCCCAAAACTCAATTTTAATGCTACAAAGAGTTTCTATGTCCCATTAGCGAACTCCACAATTTGGTTAGCTCCTCATCTATAAGTAGATGTTGTGCTCAATCACTTAGTATCTTGTGCATCCATTCACTCGAGTCTTCATCACATAGCTTCTTTCTACTACTCCTTCAAACTGCTCACCCACACATCCTCGAGCTCTCCAACTCCTAGCATACACTCAGGAAACCTGCCCGTTAGCAGGCAACTTGACAGGCATGGCTGCAAACTGCTGCACTACCACCTCAGCAAGCTGCCTTGCATTCCAGCTCATACACAACCTGTGCAAGCTTGCATTTTGCAATTGTGCAGGCCGTCCAGCATCAAATCAATTTCTCTCAACTATCGCCAGCTCCAAACTGCTGCATGTGATCAGCTGCCACCATTTTCAGACAGCACACTGCTGAGTTTACCATGTCTGGCCCCAAAGACTCCTGTGTTTTGGTTTCCAGCTTGCTGCCTTGTCCTCTACAGCCTCATCTCAGCTCTGAATGCTGGTGACAGCACTCAAGCTCCATCTCCAATGGAATTCCCTCAACCTGATCCCACAAGAGTCATCAACTGTTGGACAGCTCTACCTTTGACCATCTTGTATTCACATTCATTCATTTATAGCATTCATTCATTTACTTCAAAATTATCTTTCTTCTTTGTTTGTGTTTTTGCATTTTTGTCTAAGTTATTGCGTTTTAGTCATGTTCGTTCATTCTGTGTTTTCTTAGTGCAAACACTCGCATATCTTCACAAGCCATTAATCCTAAAATTTTCAGATCTCAAACATAGGAAATCCTTATTGACCAAAAGGATGACCCCAAAAGGCAAGAAAGTATGCTTCGATGATGACCTCACCCCAACCCAAGTGGCAAATATAAAGGAAAACATGCCTGAAGAGCTAGAAGCAAGGAAAGCAGGAAAATGAGCAGTCTACATAAATGGAAAGGTAATTACGATAGACTGCAAAACCTAACAATGTGCGACATATGAGAACCTAAAAGTCTTAGTATGGAACTGCAATGAAAGTTGATGGCTAGATGCAAGCTACACTGAATACACATTCAAAGATAGGGATGTTGGTGTCTACATTGACATACACCAATGCATGCCAGCAAGCTTCCAATGGTTCATGGATATAGAGAGCCATGCAAAGGACCTTGCAGGACAAAGGAGATGTGATTGATTATGGGACGAACCTACTGACCTTAGGCAGTGCATAAAGACTTGTGAATTGTGATTTACAAAGGCTTAACAAGTTAGACAAATTCACTTGCTCTCACATGCTGAAACAACTGAGGAGGTACCAGCACTTTTTATTACCTCATAGGATCACCCATTTTGATCCTGAACACTCAAGAGTTCTCCTATTTCTAATAGACCCATTGATATGGCAACAGCATATTTGATTCTTGACTTGTCTAGTGGTATATCAAGTGGGGAGACAAGCTATGACCTCAAAGACAAATAGAAACCCTAAAATTAGACCTCTAGAATGTACAGTAGGGCACTCTGAGATTGATTATATAGAATATGAATCCTAGTCATTCCTTGGAGAAACACACCAGCATTCTGGTGCATGCTTTTACCTCTATCACATGCATTTAAAGAGCATACTACAAATGCCGCTCTGTTTCTCTCGTTATGGTGGATCTGGTTTTCAAGCTGGTAGTACTTGGCCCATCCACCTCAAAGGTCTTCGCACGCATTTTCATGATTTGCAAGCATAAGAAGGCAGACCCAAACCTCCAAAAAAAATCATGACTTTGTCACGAGATTAAAACCAGCAGTTTAAAGGTTGTTGGGGCTGTTGCCCATGTGAAGCTAGAAGTCTAACATAAAGTGATAGGTTGAGACATGAGAAAGACATGAGTGGCTTCAAATGGGGAAACCCTAATCCTTGATTGTGTTGTAGTCGATATGAAAAACATACAACTTGCATGGATTTAACACTCTCTTTTATCATATTACTACTTTTTTTCTTCTTCTTTGGGTCTACACCGGGTACATTACCACAAATTTTATGGCCATGATCACTGGAACACTATTATGAGAACATGTATTTTTGAAACCTCACTTAACATGTGGATTAATTTTTAATCACATGATTGATTAAGTAAATGTTGCACATGTGAGGTGCAACTGGAATTAAAGTAAATTTACGAGCCCGAAACCCGAAGAAATCACGGGATGTCAACGGCAAAAGTTGCTATAAGTTTTGCCACACAGGTACTTGGTGGTATCTGATGCCAGTTGTTGCCATAGGTCATTCATTTGGCCATAAGTATCAGTTGGTGATACTAGAGAAGTGTCGTTTAATGGTACCCAACGCCAATCTAATGGTCAAAGATGACGCAGAGACACTCGGGAATGGAAGTTGCCTAGCCAATTTAATTATTAGCTAGTCAGATTATTTTTCAGGGCACCGAAACAGTTATTGGATTAATTTTCAATATTTGAAGAGACAAAATTAATATTTAATTATGAAAAATGCTGAAAAAACCATTTGGGAAGGTTGCTACTTGTCAAAAATGTCCATGCAAGACTGAAAAACGTCTTTAGAGGCTGGAGAGATGTATTTTTATAAATTCGGCTTGCAAGAGAGAGAGAGAGAGAGAGGAGATGTTGCTGTCTAATTTGTAGCCATTGGAGGACCTTCTAAGGCTGCCAAGGGCAGGAGAAGACCAATCAGCAGTAGGAGACAGCATCTACATGCTGTTGAGACAGAGCAACAACAGTACATGACTGATTTTCTTCAATTCTTTGCATCTACAAGCTGTTGTGGCAAGGCAGCATGCATTTGACTGATTTTCAGTCATTCTTCGCGACAAAACTCTGAATTTTCTCTCTACAACTTTCTCTCTCATCTCCTAGTAATTTCACAACCTTGCTCCGAAGATCTCAACATTTGGACCCTTAAAGGCTGAGAAATTACAAATTTCGCTACTATAAACCCTAATTTACAGCAAAAATTAGGGTTTAGCAATAGCTTTGGGAAGCGTGCCAAAAATTGAAAGCTCCAAGGCTTAGATTCAACAGGGCTGAAGATGAATTTGAGTTAAATTCAAGTGGAGGACAAGCCAACCATTGAATTTGGGACATTTCTATCATCTATGAAGTGGGTGAAGGCCAAGTAAGTGTCCGAATCAAGGGGCAAAAGAGATTGAAGACTTGCTGGTCACTTTGCACAACAAGGGGAGTTGAAATGCTAAAAGGGATTGGGAGAATCCCATTGTAACTCAACTTTTTCTTCAATAAAGCTAAAGAAATACCGAAAGGGGTGCCAATTTTGGGGCCAATCGGATGTGCATTGTCCAAGATCAGTAGGTAAATTTGTTTTCAGATTTGCACTAATTGTTTACTGCTATAATTAAGTTGTAATCAGGGATTTACCACCCATCCATGGAAGGAAGGCTGGTTACAAACATTGTGTATAACTTTATTCTCTGGAACTTTTTTGCACTTCTTGACCCATAACATCAGCAGCAAGTCACAAGAATTCAATTAAAAAGGGCATCAATACCTAATGCAAAACAAGTCACATCAACATGCCACACTTCACAATCCATGTTGGATGGAAAATCCAAGGGCATGATTTATAATTAATTTTATGTTTCCACTACATTATGGAGGCCACTTGCTTTGATCTTAACCAGACAGAACTGAACAGGTGATTCAAGCATACATCCTCGTGCTACATACTCAGAGGACATGAGGCACATGAATCCAGCCACTGGGGACTTCTATTGACACCATTTTCTCCACCCCACACATTAGCATATGCCACACTACATGGATATACACCTGTCGCATGGTTTGAGATTTATGGTTTGTAAGATATGCACATCATAGGTTTTTTCGTTCGTATCCCATGAAAATAAAACATTGGATCAAATGCAGCAAAGAGATGGAGCACAGATTGCAGTTTTGGGACTTCAAACTTGTGTAGGACTTAAAAGAAAAGACCGTAAAACAGAACACTCAAGTTTTGTCCCCATGCATCTCTCTTATTTGGAGACCAGCCTGAGACGATAAATCAGCAGTAGCACCAAATAACAAGAGATGAGATGATAAAAGTGCTTGAAATACTCAAATGCTGGAATACATGGCCTCACCTGAATTCCGAATGTCAAAGAGCCGGCACCAAAGTGAACCTCAATTTTCGCTCCCACGCGTTTTGCAGTAAGCCACAAATCAGTGGTTTCATCATCTGTTAAATCTGTAAATCTGGGCACAATGCGTTTTGAACTGACAAGTACATGTGCTAAAGGTCAAGGACAGTCACAATCCCAGTGCAGTACAATTAGAATGTTCACAAACCTCAGCATTGAATGTTTACAAAGTGATACACAAAAGGCTACTAAAACCAATATGGACCTGAACAACTTGGTTGGATAAATGTGTTAATCTAAGAAGAAACTTTTGGTTTGGGAAATCAGGTTCACGAAGACATCCTTACTTTCAAGATATCTAAAAATACATCATGTCGTAATAATGGATAAGAGCTAAACAATGGCTGCAAGGGGAAAGCTTTACTACTGCCATTAAATTGTTTGCCCTAGTGACTCCTCTCTCGCTTTATATATTCGTAACGCTTACGTGCTTTTTCCACCCACTTTTTTACAGGACGGAGATGCATTTCTGCTAGGACAGCAGATCACAAAAGACATGCAATACACAATGCAGACTACACAGCCAAGATGCAGGTTGCAGCTGGTCAAAATGATGGTGACAGCTGGGCAATAGTGTAGACAGGCTGGGCAGCAGCTGGTAATGACGTCTAGGGCTTGGCAATGTCCTCTCGGGCGGGGCAGCAGTAACCAGCAGCTAGGCAGCAGACTGGACAGGAGGGCAGCGCCTCCTGGCAGCAAGGTGGCACCAGCTCACACTGAGCAGCAGAGGAGTTGATGGCTGTTGTGTTGTGAAGCTAATGAAGACAGATATCAGGGATAATGAGGGACGCTGACAAAATGCCTACAACATGTCCCTTCTATGGGGGATTTTTGTGCATTTGTCTTATTGAATAAAAATAAAGCCTTTTCAAACAATAAATACTTTTGGGTGCGTTTTAATGGAGATAAATTCAGCATTAATGCATGACAACATTGTGCTAATGCGTGCCTTTAATTTTGGTGGCTCAACATCTGACAAGAGGCAAGCTCATGGGAATGGAGGATTATGTTGTGATTGTGGTAATCAGGGTTCTGAAGAAGAAGAATGCAGCCAAGTGAAGGTCGAGAATAGCCCAGTGGACCGGCCTTATTTTCTCAACAAGGGCAAGGGACCTACATCTTGACCTTCAGCTAGCTCCTTGTTCAGCGAGAGTGTGCACAGAGGTACACCATCCAAAAATGTCCATGAGAGAATGATGCAAGATGCGCTCAAGGAGTTGATGGAGCAGAAAATGTTAGTTGAGGAGGTTATCCATAAACCACATAACCAGCACATCTCCACTACTGATTGCTGTGGGCAGGATGGGGTTGACACTTGAGGTTGGGATGGGTATATGCAGAATTATAATTCTCTCTCAGCTGCCAAGGAGGATCGCTATTTTTGCCTCTTGGTAAGTTTGAGACCCAATTTGTGTTGGGATTTTGGACACCTGATTTTACCTATTGCTGAGCCTCTTGCAATATATGCAATATATGCAATATCTGTTCTCTTTTGAATGTTGTACCACATGTATTTCTTGGTGGTGAATTGGATCTTGTTTTGGAAGAGGATTGCCCTGCTTGGGACTCTTCCATTAGTTCGAGGGGCCATTCCTTGACATCTACTTTGAAGAAGTGGAAACCATGGCCCTCTCTAAGTAGAAGATGGGGAAGAAGCACTTTTCTTGTGTATTTGGTCATTCATGATTCAACTTTACATAGTGCAAAATTTAGTAGGCATCCTTGTTTCCATTCTGATCAAATTACATGTTTGCAAGATGTTTCTCGCAAGTCACTACAAAAAGGACACAAATAGTCATGGCTTACCTAGATATATTATGTTAATAGTTCACATGGAAGAGGTGGGTGTAACATAAGATTTTGTATGCCTTTATAAATAATAGAGTCACCTTGGTTGATATGGCATAGCTACAATACAAGAAAACAATGAACACCAATTACAATGCAAAAAAATGTAAAAGAGAAACATAGTAAAATTAGGCCCCCCTTTTCCTTCAGGTCAAAAAGTTACATGTCACAGATGTTGCTTGGCCATGTAGGATTTGCAAGTCACCATTATCGCTTCAATTCCAAATTCAATTGAGAAGCTCAAAGATCTAGCAATTGATGGCATCTCCGAGCATTTGCAAACGTGTACAATAGAATGTTGTGAGATGGAGATCTAGGACAAGATAGGAAATGGGCATGAAAAGGTCATTTTCTGGTTCTCAAAGATATCACCTGGAATGGATATGTGTCTCTCAGTCTTCTGTTGAGATGTATCCAGAGACTGACATTCAGCATTTTATAGGGAAGTTGGTATGGGCCCTTCATGCTTGTGTTTAGCAGCGTGACAGTGACGTATCAGCATTCTAGAACACATTGCAGTATTTCACACCCTGCAGAACAGAGGACCCAAAATCTACGTCCCCACGATCCTGGACCATGATTGACAGCAGCACTCTGCAAGAATTGTTTGTTCCAACTTGATATATGTGAGGATCAGCAGCAATAGGGCGAAATTTTGATGAGTCAGCAGGGCTTGAATAAAAATATGAACTCCTGTCTTGCCTCACGGCAAACCACTTTGCCTAAGGATGATGGGGAGGAAGAAGACCTAGAAGCCCAAGAAGAGCAGCAATGAGAGACTAAACATGCTCAGGTGCCGAATTTCCATCTAGAAAATGCAAAGTTAATTGCTTGATTTTGAAACCAAAACATGAGAACAATAAGAGGGACCAATGAAAACAATGTACCAAGTATAAGTGCATGTATCAAAGGGATGATACTGCTAGATAGATGTGTATCTTTACACTTTAAACTTCAACATCACAATTATAGGTGTTGCACTATCATAATTCGGATGATGACATCAGCACCTCAAAAACTATGCTGAAGGTCACCCCATATCTGTGGCCCAAAAGCACTGTCCAAAACATTGACCTCATTACACTAGATGAGGTTCGTATTTTGCTTGATAGCCCCCAAGGAACCATGGGGTTCTGTTAGGGGCTTCCAAAACAGCTTGAGTGAGAGCAGATGCTGTTTTCAAAGGCCACAGGATTTTCAATTACCACTGTGCATGAGCATCCAAACATTACCAATTGTTGTTAGGATAATTTGAGTCTCACTTAGAATTAACATGTAAATGAACCCCACATTGTCTTTACTGGCCTTGTTGGATATGACTTTTGGTTCACTATTACCAATATGGGGTTCTGTTAGGGGCTTCCAAAACAGCTTGAGTGAGAGCAGATGCCATTTTCAAAGGCCACAGGATTTTCAATTACCACTGTGCATGAGCACCCAAATATTACCAATTGTTGTTAGGATAATGTGGGTCTCATTTAGAATTAACATGTAAATGAAACCCACATTGTCTATAGTGGCCTTGTTGGATATGACTTTTGGTTCACTATTTTCAGTATGTCATAAAATGTTTTTCTGAAATTCTGACATAGCTACATCTTCTGTGTACAGAAGCTATTTCATAATAGGAAACTTTTTTTGTGGTCTGTTTTCGAGACAACAGGTTAGGATGATTTTCAGTCTTCTTAGGTGCACCATCAACTTCAGTTCCTCCTGTGCATCCTAAATTTGATATGAAAACCTTAACATTTTTCTAGACTTTTTCTGGATACCATTTCTAAATAAATATTCAAAAATAAACTTGGGAAAACAATCCAAAAAATCCCCACTCCAGATTACTCACAGACGCAGTGGACCCAGGGACCTTGTCACAGTTAGGAGCTGATTGCTAGTATCATGGCCCGGTACATCTGGATGGCGAGATGCAGCCATGTTATTGATCTTCAGAATGTATCCACAGCAGACTCTACCGAGGATTTGGACAAAGATCATCCACACTCTCTGGGGGAGACAGGAGAGGATGCAGGGCAGCTCTGAGAGCATGAGAAGGAAAAGAGAGGCCTTCCTGCGGACATGGGACTTGGGCACTTTCTTCCATATTGCCCCTCAGATGGTTTGGCATTATAGCCCATCTGATTGGTTGTTCACACAACCATTGCATTTCTAATGTGCTTTGTTACTCTTTACATAGTTCTTTGTAATTTGTATTTTGCCTTTGATTTTTCTCCAACATGTTATTAATAGAATTCTCTTTTCTTGGGGAGCCAAAAAAAGAAAAAAGTCAAAAAATGTAAAGTGGAAAATCAGAAAATCATCTATACACCAAATTGTTTGCAGCCCTTGCATTATCAACAGAACCTGCCTTTAAATAAACGTCACAATGAAGAAACCCTTGGACTGTAAAATCATTTGCTCTAGAAACATGGAAGCCACCTGAAACAATTTCCTCACAAAGAGTTCACAAACACTCAAAAACAGGCAAGCCACCTGAGAAAATCGTCTCACAAGGAGTTCACGAACACTTAAACCAACAGGACACTCAAACTGACTTAAGCAACATCTGCTTTACAAATAGCAAACTTTGGACTTAAAAGGCTACTCTCAAGCTGCTTCAAACCAATCTAGAAGTTTACAAACACATGGTTTATATACTAACTGACCTGTGTAACCTAGAAACAATCACTTCAGGCGGCTTTTGGTCATGACTAAAAATATTGAATATAATGTGAATACAAATGTGAAGGAGATCCACCAGACATTCATTGGATGATGCACTCATTTATGCAAATGACTAGCAAGCAAGTACTAAAATTCAACAAAACCTTCACAGCACAGTCTTTTAAGCTGAAAGGATATGACCTGCAAAACAAAGACAACCAAGGGTTCAAGTAGGTATGAGCATAGCACAAGATAGAAAACTGAGTTAACAGAAATTTTCATGCAAGATATCTCAAATGTGAAACTCTTAATTATACAAGAACATGTTGCTATTCAAGGCTACTGTTCAACTTATGCCCTCCTGGTTTGTACAAAAATCTAATGTTGTCTGTAAAAAAAACTAAGAACTAAAGTCCTGACTACCAATATCCTTCTATTGATAAAGCTGATGAAAATTGAGTGCACTGTGTAAGGAATACAAGCAACACACCAAGAATCTAAAGAATCCAAGTATAAATATCCCTCACTAGCCACTCTTTGGGGAGTCTCTCTGATGCGTCAAAAGGAAGGGGGAAAGCCATTGCATGTCACATAACACAAACATGAAACGGACATGGTGGTCTTTGAGCTACTGCTGTATCTGATGATTATTGTAGCCTTTCATCCCTGAGCACGTACACAAGATCAGGCCAATCTATATGACTATAGGTGTGGACTACTGGTCAATGACAGTGCTGTACTGAGCAATCCATGTATGTCAAGCAATGACACTACACCCGGCCAACAGACCTATGAGAAAGCACAAATCAACCCGAGTGGTAAGAAGCCAAATCAAGGACCCAATCAACTACTTGTAGCGGGTAGCATCCACTGCCAAAGAAGCTGCATGGGCTGTAGCCTTCCAATTCGGATCCATAGGAGTACAAAGGGCCTTACATCCCTCCATCTCAAACGTGGCCAAAAGCTCCTGCACATACCACTGCTAGGAGATGAAAATCCCCCTCGGAGTTTGGTAAATCTCATGGCCTAAAAAGAAATGAAGAAGGCCCATATCCATCATCTTGAACACCGCATGTAGTGCCGCCTTAGTCTCCTTGACCTTCTAGGCATGGCCACCTATCAAAATAAGATCATCCACATAAAGCATGAACAACGCATGCCCTCTAGCTGAATTGTGGACATACAACTGGGGATCGGAAGAGGAACATCAATACCCCAACTTCCCTTGGAGAAACGAGTCTATCTTCTCATTCCAAGCACGTGGAGCCTTTTTGAGCTTGTAAAGGGCCTTCTTCAACTTGTACACCTATCCATCAGATGAGGAAAAGCCAAGAGGTTGCTCAACATAGATCTCCTCCTTCAAATCACCACTTAGCAAAATGCAAGCTGATAAACCGGCCATCTCCTATGGCTAGCTAAGGCAAGAACAGCTCTAATGGTGACCATCCAAGTTGTAGGTGCAAAGGTGTCGTGGAAATCCACCCCTGGCCACTACACGAAGCCCTTTGCAACAACGAGCCACGCCTTGTGCTTATCTAGAATACCATCCCTGTGATATTTGGTCTTGAAGACCCAGTTTACACCAATCACCTTCCCATGAATGGACTGAGGCACAAGATCCCAAGTGCCATTCTGCTCAATAGCATCCAACTCCTGCTCCATGGCCGCCTTTCAATGTTGGGACTGCAAAGCCTCCTTCACAGAGGTGGGCTCCCTATCCTGTTGTATGGAATGTGTCATCAAACAATAGTTAGCACAAACAAGCTCAATAGTATGTGCACGCTTCCTCCGAGACCACCACCGTCCATCCTATAGTTGCCACTCCTCAAGGACTCCCTCAATTCCTAAATCATAATGTGCCTCGTGCCGCCCAACAAGAAGGAGGCCAGATTTCTCTTCTACGTGTACCATCCGCTAAAGTCTCTAGAACATCCACCGGTGGTGGCACAGTCCAGAAAGCCGATGGAAAAGTAGTATCCTCATCCAAAGAGGAAGCATCTCCATGAGGTGTAAACTCCAAAAGGACAGTCCTCGTTGGCGCCCATGAGATTGGAACCTCCACGAACCGAAAATCTCAACTCGTGTAGACATCCTGCTTGACAAGATCATACAATCAGTAACCTTGGGACTGCGAGCTATAGCCCACAAACACCTATCTTCAAGAAGCTGCTTGAAATTTATCACACAAGATGTGGACATAAGCGTCACACCCAGAGACCCTAATATGAGAAACATCAAGCTTAGACCCAAAATATGCCTCATAGGGTGTCATACCAACAATGGCCAAAGTTGGGGATTAATTAAGGATGTGGACTGTAATAGCTATAGCCTCGGCCAAATGCATTGAGATGTTTGTCTATGCTCCATTATGGTGTAGGCCATCTCAATCACACTTCGGTTCTTCCGCTCCAATATGCCATTCTCTTGAGGGGTGTTTGTGTTTGCAAACTCTTGGTGGATGCCAGGATCTATACAAAACCTAGCAAGCTCATTAGAAACCAATTCTCCACCCTTATCCGACCATAATGTCTTTAGTTTTTGGCCTCATCGGTTCTCCTCAAAGGCAATCAATCCTTGAAGGGAGAATGCCTCGAACTTCAACTACAAAAAATAAGCCCATGTCATCCTGTTAAAATCATCCACAATTAGCATGAAATACAAGCTCCCCTTAAGGGACTCCATCCTCATAGGTCCACACAAATCTATAGATACAAGCTCCAAGGGCACTGAAGATCACCTCGAAGCCTTGTTGGGAATGGCATCACAATGTTGTTTCCCATGAATGCAAGATATACACGGCTGTTGGCTCACCACAATGTCTGGCATACCTCAAACAAGTTATCCCCTAGAAGCCTTCTGAAGGTAATCATAATTTAGGTGGTCAAACTGAGCATGCCAAAGCTCAGCACTATGTCTAAGAGATAAGAAGAAGAGAAGTCAAGGCAAAAGGAGACCTTAGCTTGTAGACTCCATTCATCTTATAATCGGAAGTAAACACTTGTCTCGATCCATGATCAAGGATCCATGATTCTTCTCAAACGCAACCAAGAGGCCAAGGGTACAAATCTTGTGTATCGAAACCAAATGGTAACCCAAGCTTGATGGCACATAAAGCACCTCTGAACTATAAGCACCACCTTGCCCATCTAGAATAAGCTGCATATTACCCATCCCTTGAATAGGGACAGAAGAGATATCTCCGATGAGAATCTGTCCATGCAAAGGTTGCAAATGTGCAACACTTACAGCAAAAGGAGTCGTGTGCCAAGAGGCACCACTATCAACAATCCACTCACAAGGGTGTGGAATCATCCATGCAGCATCAAAAGCCCTAGGGATCGATGCCTCAATCACCTCCAAGTGAAGAAACGCAACTGATGACGAAGCAGTCACCGCTCTTGAATCCTTTGAAGACTTCTTCTTCTCCTTGTCCTTCATTTCCTTGTTGGGGCAATCCTCCTTCCAATGACCTGTCTTGCTACACATGTGACGAGTGGAATCCTTCTCTTTGTCCTTCGATTTGTCCTCCTCCTCCTTTTGGTCCTTCCCCTTCTTCTAAGAGAACTGACCTGTCAATGCCTCCAATTTGGAAGGATTTTGTCCTTTCAATTGCTCCTCCTGATCCAAAACCATAGAAACCAAAGTCTTTGTCCGCCCTAAAGCAATCAAGGCGGAGTAAAATGCACTAAATCGGGCCAATAGCTAAGAAAGAAGAGTTATTGCCATGTCCTTTGAGGTAATCGCCTTCCCTGCATTTTAGAGCTGCATCTGCAATTACCAAAGCTTATTAACGTGCTCCCACATAGAAGAAGACTTGTTAGCACTCAATGTTCTCATTTGAGTCTATACGAACACCCGCTTCATTACGGTCATCCGATTGTACATCTAATCAAGCTCTAGCCATATGTCTCGAGCCACAATCAAGTGCTCCATACGAACAATGACGGTTGGAGTGCGAGAGAGAGAGAGAGAGAGAGAGAGAGAGAAGAACGGATGCAAGCATTCAATTTGTCCTAATGCGCCTATATCTTCATCAACTCAGCTTTCTCATCTCAAGAAATCTTGGTTGGATAGGTATATGTATTTCAGCTTTGTACATACCTAGACTTAGCTGATTCTTTTCTCCTCTTAAGGCACATTGCCTTTAGGTGGGAGGTTGTTGGGAATAAAGGGCCATCGTGCCTTTTGTATGTGCGCGTGTGTGAACGCACCCTTAGCATATTTGTATTTTCATATATATCTATCTAAAAACCTATAAAGGTACACTAGTCTTTATACTGAACAAGAAAGATGTCGTGCTCACTCTCCTTTTTACTTACTGCTCTCTCTACTCTCTCTGTGTGTGTTGTCCGTCACGTTCACTCTCAGCTCCGTGTCAGGCTCCATCAAAAAGAGAATGTCATCTCGTTTAGGGGTGACCTCCAAGATATCACTACAGCAAGTGTAAGATGATAGAGATTTAGAGGGAGATTTGTGAGACAGTATGAAATATAGATTCTAAAACTAAAAAAATGCATGAATCTTTTTTTTTTTAGAACAATACCATGAAGAAGAGGCCTCCCCATCCAAGATGATCGATGATTGTATCTCCTCCATCGCATCCGCCATAAGACACTGTACCATCTCTCGCATGGACCAACAGTGGCAATGGCTTTCACCATCCACTTTCATTGGTCCACTTTGAGAATATGGAAAGAGAGATTGCACTCAATTATGGTGTGTGCAATCTCTATTTCCGCTTGCCTTTGCCTCTCCTTGAGAAAGCAAAGAGGACCGGAAACTTGCCCCGTTGCTTGGGCAAGAGTGGCTTGTCTCTTAAGCATAGGTGCACCACTCGAATGGCTTTTTCTAGATGGGATAGAAGACGCGTCTCCATCAGAAGAAACTAAGACAATTAGAGAGGGATCGTCTTCCGCATCCGAGACCTCATGATCGAGAGAGATCACCTCTTCAATTGCCCTTGAAAGGCCTTTGCGTCGCTTCAATGGCAAGTATTTCCGACGACAATCTTCATAGACATCGTCGGGAATACCGGGGCATGGTGTGGCTTTCCCTCCTAATTTGCAAAGGTGGATGAGAAGGTGGGTGACAAATGCGATTTGGAGCTTTGGACAATACTTACATTGCCACTTGCAAGTGTTGGATTTCTCCTCTAGATTGTATCTAGTCTAGATATCATTTTGTACCTACTCAATTTAGTTCAACATAGCATAAATGTTAGCTTCGCTGGGACTTTTGAAATCTCCCAGACATTTTGTATGCAACATTTTGGTCTCATAGGCCAACTTGGCCTGTTGTAGACGTTAATATAACTTTCTTCTTCTTTTTCCTTCACTCATTCGAAGTAGACACAATGCAAGCGAAAGGCCTCATGGAGAGGAGGTGCCATTGATGATGTATAGAGAGCGCCTAGAGAGTCACAGGTGGAGGGTGAGATGATTGAAGAAAGGAGTGGAAAGAGTAGAGAGCTTGAAGGAGTAGAGAGCTTGAGGGAGTAGAGAGAGGCTATAGCCTGATGAAGGAGGAGGTTGGAAGGGTTGAGAGGTTAAGGGAGGACTCGAGGAGAGAACTTGAGATAGTAGTAAGGATGGAGAGCTTGAAAGGAGTAGGAGGGCTAGAGAACTTGAAAGGATGAATGAGATGGTGGGGGAGGGGAGATTTTATAGAAAGAGAGAGTACTTCGGGGTTTAGGGTTGGCCCTTGGGGAAGGGGGGGGGAAGAGAGAGAGAGAGATTTCAAATTTTGAAATTTGAACGGTGGCCCATCATCCATGGGAGAGGATAGTTGCGTTGTGCCATAATCCATTGTGTGTATATAAGAGAGAGAGCGAGAGAGAGAGAGAGAGAGAGATGGATGAAATTTGAATCATGAGAGAGGGAGAGTAAAGGAGAGAGAGTTTTTAAACTTGTTAGTTTAAAACTTTAATCTTTAATCTTTTCTCTTAAGTCTTTGTGAGAAAGAAAAAAAAGATAGAGAGAAAGAAAAAAAGAATAGAGAAGATTCAAGAAAGAAAAGAAAAAAAAGAAAGGTAAGAAAGAAAAGGAAAACGGGCCTAAAAACGGTCAAAAAAGAGACCGTTTATAACTTTATTGGGCACAAGGCCCAAGCGTACGGGAGTCAGAACCCGCGTGCGACGTAACAGTTACGGAGCGGCGGGCGCAGTCAAACGAGTCACAAGGAACGAACCGGACGGGTCCAAACAGGACCGGCAGACGTAGTGGATAGGACAGGACGGGTCGGACAGGTTGACCCATCCGTCGAACATGGACAACCTTGCGTTGAAAAATGTATACTATGTCCCTCAACTTGGAGTGAACATGTTATTTGTTCAACAACTCTACCAGTCGGGGTGAGCAGTTTTCTTTACAGTGACCACAGTTGAGGTCCTTGACTCTCAAACTGGTTTAGTGATTGCTCGCGGTGAGGCACAGCCTAATTTCCTATACCACGTGATCCATTTTCTTACCGAGCCGATAGCTGAGGACTCCGTGTTCCATAGCTTCCAAGCATTAGCCACATCTCAAGAGCCTACGAACAATGAACGTCTTTGGTATTTCCGCCTAGGGCATCTTGGCTATGACAGCTCAAGAAATAGCACTGTATCCCATTTCCTCAACAGTCTACACACAAAGCTAAGGCACCTCTTAGATTAATTCACGTTGATGTTGTGGACCCACATCCATTGCTGCTTTGAATGGCACATTGTACTTCTTTTCGATAGTGGATGATCATTCGAGATACATGTGGGTGTACTTCCTCAAGCATAAGTCTGATAATTTCACATATTTCTCTGCTTGGGTATTGCTAGTTCATAACCAGAAGGGTCACCATGTTGGCTGCATGAGGAGCAATAGCGGTGGTAAGTTCATCTCCCACAAGTTTTGTGAGTTTCTACAACAGCATGGCATCTCTCGTTAGCTCACCTCTACTAACTCCCCCTCTCAAAATGGAGCTGTAGAGCATCGGAACTGGACAGTCATGGAAATGGCGCGCTCTATGTTGTTCGCAACAAAGCTCCCTGAGCGCCTTTGGGTTGAGGTTGCTAGCACTGTGGTGTACATCCTCAACCGATGCCCGACTACAACTCTTCCTCACAGGACCTCATAAGAGGTATTCTTTGGCTCTCGGTCTATCATATCCCACTTCAAAGTCTTCAGGTGTTGTGCATACACACACACGCTTGATGATAAAATAGGGAAACTTCTTTGGTTAATTCATACTAGGCCAGACTTAGCTTACTCAATCAACATTCTCAGCTAGTATTTCACAGTACCTAAAATGCCACATTGAATTGCATGTCTTCGTCTATTGCGTTATTTTATGGTGTGCTTATTCTTATGGCCTCACTTATGGTTTGGGTTTATGTTTGCAAGGGTATACTGATTTTGATCGGGTAGGAGATCCTGACACTTGGCATTCCCATGGTAGCTATCTCTTCACCTTGGACACAACTCCCATTTCTTGGCCTAGGCATAAGCAAGAGACAGTGGCGACTTCCATGGCTGAGGCTAAGTATAGGGCTCTCTTCGATGGCACCATCAAGCCACACCACGAACACGACATGTGAAAGTCCACTTCCACTTTTTCAGAGAGCAAGTTGAGCTAGGCACTATCCGCCTAGAGTTTGTGCCTTCATCAGACAATTTTTCAAACATTTTGACCAAAGTCGTCAACCAGCCAGTTCTTCCGTACCTTTTACCCAAGATCGACTTGGGTACATCCTCCTCTACTTCTTCCAATTGATGGAGAGAGGGTACTTTCCCGTTGCTTTCCCTTCTAGTTTGAGAGGGGACGCCTACTTCTCTTAATAGTAACAATGATGATACTTATAGTTTTTTCATTCATTTATTCTTTCCTATTGTACTTATGGACATTTGTAACTTGAACTGCACTGTTAGGATGATACGATTGTAAAAGGACACTTGGGCAAGTGAACAATTCCCCTGTGAGGGCATTGTCCAAGTGGCGCCATTGCATTGCATTTTACGTAAGCATGACATCTTGCATTTCCCTTCGTATTACCCCATGCATTGGCATTCTGTTCATGTAAACATGTATTTGTGCGCATTTATCCATTTTTAGTCTTTTGGAGTGGCCGATTTTGGATCCACCATATTCGTGGCATTGCACATAGCAGTTCTCCCTAGCTTGCTTGCTTGCTTTGTTTGTCTTACTTCATATCTTTGTTGTATTTGTGTCACCCACACCTTAGCCATTTTCCTTTTTCACTGACACCCTGTAATGGTAGGGATAGTATGCTTGTTTTGTGAAGGTCTTGGGTCTGACCATCCCTTATCACTCTCTTGTTTGGGACACGAATACTCAATAGGACAAAAATTGATTTGAAACCCTCACTTAATGTTAAATCTATCAAAACTACAAAGCCCCTTTTTTTTAAAAAAAATTTAAAGTCCATAGTTGATTCCATCTGCCTTTGCAAGACTTGGTAGGCCATTGGGCAGTCGACGTACAACCTTTGTCCAATGCCCTCGCCTCTTTGGGGTGATCATTGGGCTCCCTTGGTAAGATAACCATCGCCTCTATAGTCTTACAAGGCCACTCGGTAGCTGACACACACCCTTTGTCCGATATTCTAGCTGCTTTGGGGTGAGATGCCTTGGGGTAAAAGATAAAGGGAAAAAAAAAGGGCTTGGCTAGCCTACTTCTCATGGCACCGTTGTTGGGCCTAAGAGGGGTTGTTGAGCTAAAAATGCATTAGCTTCACTTAAATATCCCCAAAACATGCTTAATTAAGGAAAAAACCTTGTTTATTTAAAAAGAAATACGCTCCTAGAGAGTATCTGTATCCCATAAGTACAAACCCACTTGGGAGGGCCCAAACTTTTTATAAATAGGTATGCTGCCCTCCATTCAGCCTTAATCTCGTTTTTGCAAATTTCAGGTATTTCAGCTTGCTGCCCACACCCCAAATGCGGAGGACATCGCGGTCCAAGCTGGCCATTGCTGTCTACAACATTCTAGCACATGTTTCCAGCTTACCACACACTATTCGGAGCTGATTTCAGCAAGCTGACTGCTGCTGCTGGTTTTTCCTGCACTTCTAGTCTCTCTCTCCTGTATCCTACGTTTGTTGTTTTCTCTATCCTACAACCTGCATTTTTAGTCTTTCTCTCTCCTACACTGCCGTCTACATCAGATCCAACCTTCCTTGACTACATTTGCTGGTGTTCGACATCCGGAGGCTGACTTGCTACAATTCGGGATCCGTTTAGAGTACGACACACTCCCTAACTTATTACCCCTACCTTGACCCTTGAGATACAAGAGTTTGAGGTACAATATTCATTCACTACATCGTGTGTTTGCTACATAAGCATTGTATATTCAATGGTCATGTCACTTCATTCATTCTTTGTGTTCATTGTCTCTCAGTTACCCTAACCCTAACTACATTCTTCTATCAGTCTACGCTTTGTCATACGGTGTTATTTGTGTTTCTGTGTTAGGATATTTCTTCACAAAGACAACATCACAATTGACCAAGATACGCTTGCTTTGTGAATGGTATAACCTTTGCTTTTATTACTATACCCAACAAAAATGCACTTTATAGCCTTATTATCAAACTTCTTGTGTTGTTGTTGAAAACTAGATTCCCTTTTATCAAGTATGCCTCAACATGCTTGGCTTTTTCTGATCCCTCCCTCTCACAACAGCCTCCACTTCAAGGCTTGACAAATCCCTCTATCATGCCTCCTTGGAAGTGACCTTTCTAATCATATATGAAAGTAAAGGCTAAATAGCATCTTCCACAAAGACAACATCATGATTGACCAAAATATGCTTTCTTTGTGAATGATATAACCTTTGCTTTTATTATTGTACCCAACAAAAATGCATTTTTATAGCCGAGTCATCCAAGTTCTTGCATTGTTGCAGAAAACTAGATTCCCTTTTCTCAAGTATGCCTCTATGAAAATATGTGAGGCTGCAAAGAGATAGTAGGGTTTGCAGGGAGAAACACATTGTATGTACAACAAACACTGAAAGAGAAGAAAAACTCAAAATCACAAGAACACGGTGATAATGCACTAAATCATACTATGAAAAGAAAAGCTGATGCAGTGGAGCCAAAGCTTAGAAGACGACTACATTTTCCTATCTGACTCAAGCGGCAGCACCTGTGGGGAATCTGCACAATAAAGGGAGCAAAACGCAATCCTCCAAGCAGTGGGCTGTCGAAGTAATCACTAGAAGGTATAGGACTGCTGTCGAGGGAGTGAACCACAATCCTTTGATGCTGTCAGAGATGAGAAAAATGATCATCAGTTGTCGAGGGAGCGAACCGTAGTCCTTAGATGCCAAGGAGTGACTTGGGCAGCAAAACGCAAATCCTTAATGTGAGTGAGCTCCCAAACGCAGATAATGACAACCTAGAAGCTTATGCTCGGAGAAATAGAATGACACCAAATGATGGAGAAGTCACTAGGCTGCAAAACGCAAATGCCTAGGGAGATGAGCTACAAATGCAAAGTAAAAACAGCCCAAATGCTGATGACTGCTACCAAAGATGGTCACCAGATATAAGGATGTTGACATTAGACCAAAGGAGGTGACGCCAAGCAAGGAAAAGGCCTCCAAACAGGCAAGCACAAATCTAGAGTGACGCCTAATGAAGAAGCAGCTAACGCCAATGCAAGAAGATGACGCCAAGCAGGGAGAGCTCCAAACGCAACACTTGAGAGATGGAATAGGGTGCCTAAAGGAGAAGGGAAAGGGTGACCACGAACTGGGATGTCCTCCAGTAGGGGTATGGACAACAATGGAGAGAAGAGAGAAGAGTGTCGGAGTGAAGGAAGAAGAGGGGTGAAGAATGACTGAAGTGGTATATGAATGAATGAAATGACTATCTTTTTATCGGTATAAGCTGTCTAGGCTAGCACACCACTATGTGGGCACCTACTAAAAAAGTGACCAAAATGTGGACCCCAACCCTTTTTAGGACTGTCAGTGCGAAACCCTAAATGAAGTGTGTAAACTAAAGAAGTGGTTTCTCAACAGCCTCAATACGCTTGGCTTTTTCTCCTCCCTCCCTTCTATACTTACCTCCACTTCAAGGCTTGAGGGATCCCTATACCATGCCTCTTTGGAAGCAACCTTACTGATCAGCAATTTAGAAGGCAGTAAACAAACATGTGGGGAACATCTACTCATCTAGTTGGTGGAATCGTCAAGGGATCCCCCTTCTCAAGACGACATGCCACCTTTGTACAATAAGTCCCATGAATTGGACCAAATGGTAAACTCTTTGGTAAGTTCCCATAAGTTTCCAATCCTGAAACTCTTCCAATGACTAAGAAAGGAGTATTAACCACTTCTTCCAGCTATTGGCCAAGCCTAGGGAAAAATGGTGTGGCAACAAGGATCCCCACTTTTCATTGGACCATTCTAAAGATGGATCTGAAAGTCTTACTATAGGAGATGATGTTCCCTACATAAGGGGTGGCGTCATTGCCTAGCAAGTAGGTACCTTAGGTCTTCAGGTTAACATGTATGCACCTATCCTCTATTTAAGGACAATTGAGGAGAGAATCGATTCATGCACCACAAAAATTTTCACTCCCTCAATGTGAGGCCATGACCAAACCAGTAAGAATTGAAAGGCTACTCTAAATGCGGCGGTCATAGAAACAAGGAACGCCTGTTCCGGGCCTTAGGAACGGATTAACACGTTCCGGCATGTGTCTACCAGCAAAACACCCATGGAACATTTTTGTCTGTACCCACCCCCGTTCCAACCCCGTTCTAGGCCGTTCTAGCAACCGTTCCCTGGAATCAGACTGCACTGTCCCCAAATTTGGGGGATTTTAGATCAGGGATTGCCCCAAATTTGGGGTTTTTTCAGCAAGGATTTGGGGCATTGGCTTGGTTGCAATATTCCCAATTTTAGGGCATTTCCGATCAAGCATTGCCCCAGATTTGGGGCTTTTTCAGCAAGGATTTGGAGCATGGAATTGGCTGCAATGTCTCCAAAAGGATTGCCCAAAATTTGGGGATTTTTCAGCAAAGATGTGGGGCATTGGACTTGGCTGCAATGTCCCCAATTTTGGGGTATTTCAGATCAAGCATTGCCCAAAATTTGGGGCTTTTCCAGCAAGGATTTGGGGCATTTCCAATGTGTTGACTAAATTTTATATATATATATGGTTATAGTTTTCCCTGTGACGGGCCGGGTAGATATATATGGTTATAGTTTTCCCTGTGACGGGCCGGGTAGGGGAGGTACCTATATATATATCTATAGATATATCTATAGATATATCTATATATATATATATATATATATATATATATATATATATATATATATATATATATATATATATATAATATGGTTATAGTTTTCCCTGTGACGGGCCGGGTAGATATATATGGTTATAGTTTTCCCTGTGACGGGCCGGGTAGATATATATGGTTATAGTTTTCCCTGTGACGGGCCGGGTAGGGGAGGTACCTATATATATATCTATAGATATATATATATATATATATATATATATATATATATATATATATATATATATATATATGCCGTTCCCGTTCCCCGTTCCTGGTAACTATGGCAGCAGTGTCATTTTTGCTGGCTTCTTCAAGGCAACTGCCCTTGGAAAGTAAAATCAAAATTCATCAGCTAATCTATGCAACATGCTAGTTTGAAAAATGTTTGCTGCTCAATGCAGCATGTGTCTTTTAAAAAAGAAAGTGCCCATTCCATGAGAGGCTACTCTAAATGCAACAATGTCATTTTTGTTGGCTTCTTCAAGGCAACTGCTCCTTGGAAAAGTAAAATCAAACTTCATCAGCTAATCTATGCAGCATGCTAGTTTGGTGAAAAATGTTTGCCGCTCAATGCAGCACGAGTCTTTTAAAAAAGAAAGTGCCCATTCCATTAGATAATGCTTCATCAGTGCTTTTGAGGTCAACTTTGCTTGACTAGAGACATTGTCATAGTACTTGCAGTGGTTTGATGACATGCACTTGTTCATTCTCAACAAACACACAAGTCTGTGTGCCATTGGCTTAAGGCAAGTACAGGGAAAAACTAAATTAGAAAAACCTTTGCAGAGAATCAGGAGAAAGAAAATGCTTCTTTAACAAAATGTAAGAAATTCCTCCACAAGAAAAAAATTGATTCATGTACAGCTTCCTGAAAAGACTTTAGAATTTTGACTTACGGTAACAAGTCACAATTCTGAATCACTCTTCAATTGTGTAGACTTTGAAAGGTTTTGCTAGGCTCATTGGAAGCACAGATATAACTGTATCTGCACGAGCTACTCTAGTAGAAAAGTTTCTTGAAAATCACACCAGAGAAACTTGCCCGAATTTGGCTGGGAAATACAATTCTGCATGCTAATTTAAAGGATGATGGTTACAGCTGCAATGAAGATAGACTGATCACATACTGGAAACAGCTGGAGTGGTACTAAGTAGCAACTTCACATATCAATTGATAGATATTTAAGGGTATTATTGATATGGATATTTCAAAGTTGCAGCAAAGCCTTTTTCTTTAGAGGCCATTTGCCAGTTTTCCATCTCACATATCATGTCCCAGCAATTGACTTGATGCATAAGTGTTCTTATAGAGCTTTATCTCAGTATTGGGTGCACATCATAACTGCCAATTTCAATTAAGACTTTGTTTGATCAAGAGTTAACAATATAGAAACATTTCTGGAACAGCATATTAATTCAAATCATGCATATATCCTTTATGAGACATCACCAAATTGGAAGATTTTGAAGCCACATTAAAACATCATATTCTTGAGACAGAATCCTTTGCCAATTCAAAGTAAAAACAATTAACAAAAGCGATTGCCGTGCTGAATGACACAATCATGAGATGAAATTGACTGTGACTGCTTCAGATTGAACTTACCAGGAACAACAGGCCTCAGATTTACAAAAGCATAGGAGAGTTCTGTGGTCAAAAAGACCTCGCCTACACTAATTTTGTATGGTCCAAACATGTAGTAATCTTTCCCTTCCTGAAAAAGCAAACCCAGTCTCTTTTAGTCAAAACCTTTGAAAGATTGAAGCATAACACAAGACAGTTATCAAATTTGCAAATACAACTTGCAATTCTATAGCTTGGGCTAGACTATGAATCACACCATGTGAACACACCTTAGGTGCATTAAATAAAGATAGCTGGTTCATGCCTCTTTGCTATATAAACAAAGCCATGTACCTTGCATTCTGAATTCTCTTTTTTTTCATATAGCAAAAATACTATCTTGCTCTTGAGTTTTCTCCTCTCTTTCAGTCACACCCTAACATTGTTTCATCAATCCCATAGCAGCATCAGATCTAAATAGCATAATCTTCTTTGGAGCACGAGTCTACAAGAGTTCTGTGCATCTCTACTAACAGCCTAAATGTTTGCTTCTCCTTTATCGAGTCTCCAATCAAGGTGAGTAAAAAGTCTGTTTGAAAATTGTATGGCATTCTGAATCCATTCATTGCGGCACTCTTATGTATTTGCTTGCTTTAACTTTCCCTCCACTAGTTGATACACTGCATTGAGAATCGTGTTTTTCTTGAATGCTTGCATATTTCCTTTTCTAGACATTTAGATGGATGGACTGTGTGTCTCATCACTCACCATTTGGCTCTTCAACTGTAAAAATCCAGAGGTGACAGCAACATGAAGACAAGAAGGAAAAAAACAAAATGAAAAGGCATCGCTACTCTGGTTGTCAAGCAATATAAGGTGCTTTCATATTTTTCACTCTCCTTTGCACCTATTGTACCACTATGAGATTTGGGGATGTCCATTCACTTGGGAATGTATCTCAAATCAGGGTTTCTATGGCTTGTCAAGAAGTTGTACAGGCATGCATGCCATATCAAGCACCATCCACACTGTTTTGAGAATAATCTGGATTGACATCTTCACTGATTGATCTTTTATTCCATATGTTGTCTTGTTTGCTCTCTCACACTAGTGGTCAACATAGACAATTACCACAAATTGTCCATTATGATATCCCACAGCTTGATCCACAATTGTGTGGCAAGATTACACCCATCTCCTCTTGAAAGCATTGGTAAACACTCCACCTAATATTCAGAGGGATAGGGATTGGGATCTCTATCTAGGGGTGGTACTATTGGATGTTAATCCTCCATGTGGACAGCGCATGTGTATATGAAAGTGCAGGTGGGTGTGAACATCCCTCCCACTTCTATGTATTTAATAAGGTTCACAGATTTGGTTCTATGCTCTGACCACTATCATAAGGCCCAAACTACCTAATGAGCCTCATTAAGATATATTTATGACATCTTTTAGGCAGTATGTGAGAAAAAGCCAAGGATAGACAGTGCGGCACCATTGGGGATGGCCATCTTGTAACATAAAGAGCAATTCGTGGTGGCCCTAGGTGTGACGAAACCACTACTGAAGCTCTTGATGGTGATGGAACTGATAGACAACCAAAGATCCACCAGTTTATTATACATTGTAGGGTTCACACTGCTGAAAACCAGCTCACAGCATACCTTTTGGAAATGCCATCCCATAAGAACCCCAATAAACTCCCAAACCTTTGGTGTCCATGTTGTACACTCATGCCTCAAGGCCTACCATAGCATAAGATCGAACCTTGATTATTGAAGATAATGCCACATACCTCTTTCATAGAGTGAATGAAGGACTAGGCTAACTAATTGAAGGGAGCGAGCCCTGAAGTGAATGAAGCATGGAGCGGAAGTAAGAGCTATGACAGAAGGAGCAAGAACAAGAGCAAAAGAGAGAGAGACACAAGATATGGAAGCTCCAACAATCACAATGTGTGACCAACCTTCCCTTTATTCAAATGTCACTGAAAGAATAAAGAATAAAGTGAGTGATGGACACCCACCACCTACAATGTACAGGTGTGCGGGTAACTAATGCACGGTGTGAGTACTATCAGTGTTGTCAAAAGACGACACACCAACGAGACAGTAGGGTTTGCGGGAAGGAACACGGAGTGAACTCAACAAACACTGAGAAGAGAATAGAAGAGAGAAGAAACTCTGATGAATGGAATGAATGTGATACAAGGGAACAAGGGTGCCATAGCACAAGGAAGATGATGAAGACAGCCACGAACCACGAACTGCAATGTCCTCCAAAAGGGGTGTGAGGGTAGTTGAGAGGCTGGAGAGAAGAGGTGGTGGACTGAATGAATCAGCCGTAAAGAATGAGTGACGAAGGCAACCTATAAATAGGCAAGAGATTGACTAGGGTGGCACTCGGAGGGAGGACGCTGGTTGTCTAGGGTGGTGCCCCATGTTGAGCTAAAATATGCATTACTTGTTGATTAGCCTCTTAAACAACCCCAAAACACACTAAAAATGCTCTTTTAGAGTAAAACCCTAAAACGGGGAGCAGTTCGAGAGAGTTTAGTGGAAACCCTAATTTTTGGGGCGCCCTTCCACATCTATAAATAGACAGGCTGCCCCCATTCAGTGATCATCCTTGTTTGTAGGTTACACCAGCCCACACACCCTCTGCTGTTGTTGGCGCCCAGTTTCCAGCCTGCAGCCCGCCTCCATCTGCTGTCCAGCCATCATCGACTGCAGCCACATCATCTTCAGCATGTCCATTGCTGTAGGCGACAACTCTCAGCTGCTGGCAACTGCTCCAGACTGTCCCAGACTGCTTTTCAGCCTGCTGTCCATCATCTCCAGGGTCAGCCAGCCTACGTTTTCAGCATTGCAGGCCCTAACACTCTCAGACATTGTTTCAGCCTACTATTTACGGCAGACTGTGCATAGTTTCCAACCTTCGATCGGTGGTACACTGCTGCGTTTACCAGTTTCCAGCCTCCAGACGTCACACTCCGGCATTGCCCTGCCCTTGAGCACACTATACACTCTTACATTCATTTACAACATTCATTCACTTCAGAGTTGTATTCTCTCTCTCCCTTCTTCTGTTTGTGTCTGAGTTTTTGTGTTTGAGTTTTGAGTTTTGCATTTAGGGTTTGAATTTTGAGTTTTGTGTTTAGGGTTTGAGTTTTGCCCTCTATGTCTATGTCTCTCTCTTTGTGTTTCTGTCGTGATCGTACACTCTGTGTGTCCTCAGTGCAAACCCTAGCAGTTTCCTTCACACCCCATTGTGGGCGCCCAACCCCTTTTTGGGGCTATCTACTATGAAACCCTAAACGCAAAAAGCAGAATGCAAAACTATGGGTGAAGGGTTTCTCAACACCCCCTCTTAGGCCCAAAAAGGAGAACAAGAGAAGAGTGAGGTAGAGATGAAATGCTACATGCTAAAGAATGCTCATGCAACAAGTGCCACTTGGACAGTGTCCCTCGTGGAAAAATTGTTCACTTGCACCCTAGTACAAAGATGATAAAAACATGCAATGCATAGGAGGAATATCGAACTTTGTGTAGTGCTGAGAGTCATAAGGATATGCATGTACTCGATCTCAAGAGTTGGCTCCATGCTAACCAAGTGACCAAGGCAAGAAGAAGAGGAGAAAGAAGATATAGGGGATCCCTAAGATCCAAGATTTCCACTTGAAAGGGAACCTGCAGTAAAGAACAGTAGACGAAGTGAACTGGAGAACCCTGAGCTTTCTCAGCATATTGCTTATCTCATTCTGGCACTCCAGTATCTCTTGCCTCTGTGCCTGCTGGGCCTTCAACACCTTGAAGCGATCCCATGGAGAACTAGCTGGACCGCTATCAGTACAATTCTCGGCTGTATCGTTATTATCGTTAATCTTCGTGTCTAATCTCTCCTTCTTCATATTGGGATCACTGATGCCATGATGCCCAATATTGTCTGATGAGGAAGGACTCGGCAAATCATCTTTTCTTAGTCCGGCCAGATTAAGGGCATCCAAGCTTCTGATCGCGGCGGCCTGTTTCTTCTTTGAAGACTTGCCCAGCTTATGGCTGCTGCTAATTGTTGCAGACACAGTTTTGGCAGGCAAGCTACGCTCTGATCTACTTCTGCTTGTGATGCTTTCATTACTATTATGATCGGCTGCCATTAAACCTCAGGAGAGAAGCCACTAGCTTCGTGCATCCATGCGGAAAGGAATACGAAGGCCTCGTCACCTAGTCGTGGCTGAACCTCCAAGGCCCCGATCTAGGTAGATCTTCGAGATCCTGGGAATCAATAGGTGAGATGACCACTGGAAGGAAGCCACCCCATCCAAGGGTAGAAGAAGAACGTAAAAGGCGTCTGCCAAGGTGTACAAAGGATTGAGCGGTGGATGGGGACCCCCTGTGAAACTGGAGGAATAGGAGCTCCCTTTGACATCACAATAGATATAGATGCTCCCTCCGAGGGCAAAGAAAGATCAGTCCCCCTCTAAATCCCCCTCTGAGTAGATAGGGAATCCAAAAACTCATGGATCACGAACTCTGAAATGTCTAAGGACAAAGGAAGTGTCGTCAATCGTGCCAAAGAAGGTATCTAGGGTGGTGAAGAACTCCCAAAGGTGGCCTCTCAAACCTGAGTAGGCGAGGGTGGAGGAGGGTGGAGCTCAAATTGAGCAATGAATGGGGCAACAGTCGTTGCTTCTCAATGGAGCGGACCGGGAAGCCGAAGAAGAGGAAGGAGTCGAGCAGCCACACTGTCTCTCGAAGGAACAAACTAACGAGGAGACGATGCCGAAGAAGAGGAAGGAGTCGAGCAGCCACACTGTCTCTCGAAGGAACAAACTAACGAGGAGACGATATTAAACAATCATCGTCTCTCGATGAAGCGGACTATAGAACTGCGGGCCGTGGTAGCCACTATACCCAAAAATAGGTGGGAGAAGACTATTGTTGGCATTGTGACAATCTCCAAGAGGTCGTAGCACCAATCAATCCTCCATGTGCTTGAAAGGACTTAGTGCGCATCGGATGCATCTTATTGCCTTAAGCATAGTACTCTAATAGCCAATGCAGAACGATCTCTGTGGCCCGGAAAGGAGAGGTGGCAAAGGTAGTGCCGGTGGGAGATGCATATACTCTGGGGATGGGGAGCAAAGGTTGAAGTCGGCAAGCATCTGTGGTGTATCCGGTGATTCCACAATAGGAGCACCCAGTAGACTGGTCATCTGTTGGTAAAGAAGCCATGGGTACTAGTGTGCCTTGCTAAAGAAAAAAGAGATCAACCACGAACCATGAACTGCAATGTCCGCCTCAAGGGCTGGGAGGGCAGTGGAAGGGTTGGAAGTGAGCTGCTAGCTACAAGGAGGAGCTACCAACTGCCAAGGAGGAGCCACCAGCTGCAAGCGCAGCTTGCAACAGTGAGGGAGGAGCCGCCAGCTGCAAAATATCACCGCCAACAGTTTGGCTAAGCCACCAACAATAGAAAGGAGCCGCCAGTAGCAAAGAACAGCCACCACCAGCAGGGAGGAGCCACCAACAGAGCAGAGAATAGCCACCAACAGTTTGGTTGAGCCACTAGCAGCAAAGAACAGCCACCAACAGTAGAGAGGAGCTGCCAGTCGTCTAGCTGCGTCACCGACAACATGGAGGAGCCGCCAACAGTCTAGCTGAGCCGCCAGCAACAAGAAGCAACAGCCAGCTGCAGGAAGGAGCTGCCAGCAGTCAGCAAATAACAACAAGCAAAAAATAGCAGGTGCAGAGGAGAGCAACCGCCAAGTAAGGTGTTAATGCAACGGAAAAAGAAAAAAAGTGGATGCCAAACCCACCACCGATCTTTGCCTTCACTAGAGTGGAGGATCTTTGCCGTTGTTTAAGTAGATCTAGCTTTGATACCATGTCAAAAGACGAAGTACCACCGAGACAGTAGGATTTGCAAGGAGTAAAATGGAGTGAGCTCACCAAACACTGAGAAGAGAAGCGAAGAGAGAAGAAACTCTGATGAATGGAATGAATGTGATACAAGGGAACAAGGATGCCGTAGCACAAGGAAAATGATGAAGACAGCCACAAACCACGAACCGCAATGTCCTCCTGAAGGGATGTGAGGATAGTAGAGAGATTGGAGAGGAGGTGACTGATTGAATGAATCAGCCGTAAAGAATGAGTGATAGAGGCAACCTTTAAATAGGCAAGAGACTGTCTAGGGTGGCGCCCGAAGAGAGGGCGTTGGTTGTATAGGGTGGTGCCCCATTGTGGGCGACCAACCCCTTTTTGGGGCTATCCACTGTGAAACCCTAAACGCAAAACGCAGAACACAAAACCGTGGGTGAAGGGTTTCTTAACAAGTGTAACTAATACACGGGTGGCTAGGCACATGCGCCTTTAGTCCCCAACAACCTTCCACTTGAAGGCAAATGTGCCCCTAGTGAGGAGAGTGTATCAATACGTTCAGGCTTGACACCCTCATGTTTCAAAGACTTAACCTACATTTTCTATACTAAAACTTGCCAAATTTGAGCCTTCCAATAGCTGTAGTTGGTGCCATCCAACTTGTCAATATTAAATATAGTACTATCATTGAAACCATCAGCCATACTGAGACCAAGTGAATGCACAAAAGGGTAAAACAGGTTGTTGTAATAAACTGCAAATCAGCCCCAAAACCACTGCCAGATCAAGCTAAAAACAAGGGGTATTGACCAAGTAATGAACTATGCACAAACTCAATGCAAAGAACTATCAAATAAAGGTGATTACTCGCATAAACACTGCAATAAATTGCAATTACAGCATGCTAAGAATAAAATACAACAATAAGAAATCAATGCCAAAGAGGGGCAATCACAAATATAAGACAAATTGCTACTAGGGAGTACCTCCAACTAGTAGTGAGTGAATATGCGAATGGCACTGAGAACTATCAAAGAATCAGTGTGTCAGACTGAGATACATCCCGTAGGCATAGTCATCATGCATAGAGTCGGTCTCATGAGTAACAAAAGAGATCAACCAAAGACACAACGGATTGAGCAATGTAACCGAAGCTCGATACGTAACCAACCAAGATGCATACATCACTGACAACATCATGACAGAGATAGGTGCTAGCCCAAGAGTAATGTCAAATCAGTCCACTAAATATCAACTGCGTACGTAACACATGACAAGAGCATATACATGTCACCAAGTCCCACGTTCTCACTGGAAAACCTCAAGCTCAATTGTGTAACCAAATGCTCAATGTAATATCCAAGTGTCAAGTAGCGGCTCCCACTAGAAGACCCTCAAGCTCAACTGCCTAACCAAATGCTCCATGTATATCCAAGTGTCAAGTAGCAACTCTCACTGGAATAAAAGTCGAATGCCAGACAAGAAAACAAAGCTCAAAACATCATGTGGAAAGCATCCATACATCAAAGATCCAAGTAGCATATATTCAAGAGCATCCGACCCAAGTAACTTGCAAAGCTCTTACTGGAGCATCAAATAGCCATACATAACAGTGAATGACAGCCAATGTCATGAATCAAAGCTCCAATCTCAGCTCAAAAGCAAGACGGAAGCAATGACAAAGCATGTAACATGAACCATAAGCATCAGTATATCAACCCAAGTAGGTGGTAAGCACCCAAGAAGCAATAGGCATATATTCCACTAACCAAATGAGCTTCAGCCTTGCTTATTACAGCAATGAAAAACCTTTGTAAAACCGAGCAAAAGAGTACTCAAATCAGTCCCATAGCATTCCAATACCTTGGCATAACATCCCCAAATGTTTCGGCATCAAATAGACATCCGGAGAAGTATAAGTGACCTCCAAACAATGAGTGAAGGGGCTGTCCAAAACTGTAATACAGCAAACTGTCATAAATTGTGAGCTAATGGCTAAACCCAAGAACTCCAACCAATGCCCAAACTCATGTCAAATGTGTCAGGTACAACGCCAAGTGATTGCCCAAGGCCGGGAGCAATGCTAGGAGCTGGAGATGAGGTAGGATGAAGCAAACTTGAGCAAGAAAGCGAGCAGCCCAGTCAACACAAATTGCACCTGCTGTCCTGGGCTCGAAGCTAGCTGGGCTGAGATCAATAGAGCTCAGGGGGAGCTCAATGAAGCTCCAAAACATGCCTTGATGAGCTGGGAAGTAAATGAGCAGCAATACATATCACTTCAAGCTAACCCATGGCTGCCATTAAAACTATGAATTGAAGCTTTTCTCCAGAAGCTGAAGCAATATCGGGTTGAGCTCCTCAATGCCGATGCAATGGCTCTGATGCCAGTTGAAGGGAGTGAGCCCTAAAGTGGAAGCATAGAGCAAAAGCAAGAGCTATGATGGAAGAAGCCAAAGCAAGACCGAGCGAGAGAGACGCACAAGATGTGGGAGCTCCAACAATCATTATGTACGAACAGCCTTCCCTTTATTCAAATGTCACTAAAAGAATAAAGAATAAAGTGACAGTAATGGACACCCGCCAACTGTAGTGTACAGGTGTGCGGGTAACTAATACACGATGCAGGTACGGTCAATGTAACTAATACACAAGTGGCTAGGCAAAGGCGTCTTTATCCCCCAACACTAATTACAAATGAAGCACCCTAGATAATACACCCCATATTCATGCTAAGTTCCCACAGTTGTTTGCCATTGTGACCAGTTTTCTAGTGCTTACATATCTACGCACATCTACAGACACCTAGCCCATCTTCACTCAAAGTCATGTGATGCTTGTTGCAATGGGTTAAAGCTGTCTCGATGGCTTGATAAGGGACAATGGAAGAAGATCAAGGATGAGAAAGGAAAACTTTGACAAGTGGAAGCAACAAAAGGTGGCACACACTCGCATTGCAAGTTTATCATCACATCTTGGGAGCAATGCCTAAGCCTCTTTCAAGACCGACTTTGTAAGTTTTATGCTTCACATTATTTGGAACACGATTAGTGGAACAAACCCCCTTGCAGTGAATGATGTGAAGCATACAGAAGAAATGGAAGATCAATCCCACATAGACGTAAGCCTAAAGCCTTGCAAAAGGTTCCAAACTTTTCCATAGAAATGTCAAATTATCGCATAGGGATACAAACCAAGTCAATCTTCCCTACATGAAGCCTCTATCTAACATCATGATAATGCACCTCAATGTGGTTAGTGCAAGCATGAAACCCTAAGTTTAGTGCAACTGCCATGGAATGGTAATTATCCATATAGTTAGAAGTGTGCAATTGCTATCCCATTATCCATATTGTGATTAACCAAAAGGCGTTTGAGTCATACACATCCCATTGTAGCTGTAAATGTTGCTTGTATTCAGCCTCACAGCTAGATATGGCCACCATAGACTGCTTCTTGGTTAGCCAAGAGATACATGAATCACCAATTATAAAATGATTACCACTAGTGGACACTCTGGTGTCAAAATAACCAGTCCCATCACTATTTGTGAGTACATGCAAGGAAAGAGAACTACCTCAAAGATAGAAGCAAGCCAATGACTAAGTGGCTTTGACTACTTGCCGGTGCTTTGTGTCAACACTATGATTGAAGCATCCCAACTAAGAAACCCCAAACCGAATATCTAGTCATGTATTACACAAGAACAATAAGCATCCAGCAAATTGCTGATAGAGATGGATATCAAACAAATCTCTTGCATCATAAAATGTAAACCTATGGCCTATCTCGGCTGGCATAGAGATAGCCTTGCAAACTTGCATCTAAAAATGCTCAAGGAGCTATCCAATGATGCCAACATTTCTCTACATTGGTTTTTGCATTCCACTAGCCATTTTCACATACATTTGGCCTTGCATACCCTATATACGTGTTACTTTGTACACCAACCATCATGCAACATTTCTCTACATTGGATTTTGCATTCCACTAGCCATTTTTAAATACATTTCGCCTTGCATACACTATATAGGCAACTACATACCATGTACATTCAATCCATTTGACTTTGCATACCATGTACATTTAGCCTTGCATACCTTACATAGGTAGTTGCATACCATGTACATTCGGTCCATGCATGGGAGGTTGAAGTATTTCAAGCCATTGCTTGGAAAATTGATCCACCTTCAACATAGCCTAGGTGACCCGCGTTAGCATGCATACCTTTTTGTCCATAATCAAATGGATTGGTACTACCAAGTTAGTCTTGCATTTATATTGATTGCCCTATCAATACCAATTGCTTTTGCTCATTGACTATATTGGGAGCATCATGAGGTTATTTAGGCTCTTCCTTTGGTAAATCTTGCTATCCCAAAGCTCTAGTGGATTACTTCCTCTTCTAGCCTTTGCTGACCTTCCTTGAAGAGTTTAAAAATCAAGTTGACTAAGGATCATTTGCCAGCTAGGCAAAGATATCAGCTGTTGCCCTCAATCCAATTTCGAACTAATCATCAAATTCTTCACTTTCTTACTAGTCAGCAGCAGCAAGAGGACTTGAAGGACCCGTATTTCAGTCTACATCAACATTTTCAGCCTATTGCCCATGCTATGTGCCTTGTGCAAGATCAAGAATTGCATTTCCCCTTCATTAAGTAGACTTTCAAACTAAGAGACATCATCACTACTTGATTCCATCTCATTGTGAGAGAAATTATTAATGTAATGCTTGACTAAATACAATTTCAACACCAAAGCAATGCTTCTAACTTTCAATAAGGTGCCATGCACCCACCAATTCAAGGGAGTTGATGGTATCCTGGCAACGGAACCATGTAACCAGCCCATCCTTTTTGGGAATGGGTGATAAGGACCTAATTAACAACTAATTACAGCAAACACAAAATTCACATAAATTGAAATACAAATGTTACCAATGAATCTTAAACATTGGATATCCGATTGGTACCAAAATTGGCACACCTTGCAGTATTTCTTTAGCTTCTATTAGAATTGGATGAAGTATACTAAGATTTAACTCAAATCTCATTCACTATCCACTTATTACCCATGATCTAGGAGAGGGTGTTGGGGATGTATATATCATGGTTATATGACCAATCTATTTGAGTGCACTGCATTTTTGAGTAGGTGGCGCATTCTTTCTAGCCAGCTTGCATCAATGGCCTCATTAAATGCTGGCCGAGTTGATTATTCATTTTCTTTTATTTCAGTCTATTTAAAGGCTACCTCTCCTCCATCTTGTTATCGTTTGATACATGCACATTGTATCTTGCCATAGAGATGAAGACTTGGAGCAGTGCGTTGGTTGCCTACAACCCGTGGCTTTGTAAGCACTCTTGTGCTTTGGTATATAGATTCGATTTTCTGAGTTCATTTGTTCTAAGTTCATGTGCTCTTGTTCTTTTGTTCAATTCTTTGTGCCTACAGCAGCCTTGACTTTTTGCTTCTGTTACTCCACATTCATCTGATACCTCTCCATATTCAATAGCTTTTTCATCAATAAATTGTAGGGCCATCTCCATTGGTATGAGCAGTCCGTTCAGAGAATCAATGCCTTCTAGAGATTGGCCAAGACTCATTGTTCCGATCACATGCAGGGCTATGTAAACATATGCCCTCTTACCATGGCTATCTCGCCAAAGTTTATGCTCAGCACTTTGGCATCTACTATACCCAGACATTTGCACTCATTGGCCCTTCGTTACTGCTGTGAAAGGGAGCTGCAAGCTCGCAGCTCACAACATCCGTCATTGCACCAGCTATTATGGGCCATAGTGCCTACATGATCGTTTGAACTTGAAAAATGCATCACATTACAAAAGAATTGCGTGCGCTATGGTAGGTACAGAAGAGTTGTACATGTCATAACTCTCTTTCCTTCCTGATCGAGAACATGAGGATTTTTTTGGCGAATTTACCGCAAGCGAAAGCAATGGTTCGAAGGAAAGGATTCCAAGAGCCTGAGCATAGCGATCATCCTTTTGTCCTAGTTAACATGCTTGTATTTAGGCCTAGAGATCGGATTCAATGCTAAAAGATGGATTGAACCGAACTCTCAAGGGCAAGATGTGTTGCCTTTCCTCTCTTCCTTGAGTCGAGTGGCTGAAGCCCCTCTTTCTTTCAGCCGAGTGATGGAACTATAGTACTTAGCCAGACGCATAATAAATCAATACTTGTTCCCAGCTTGCTCACAGAGAGAGAGAGAGAGAGGGATGGAGAGAGAAGCATTTACCTGTGAGGTCTCATTTTGCACAGACATGGCCGCTACGCGCAGGAAGGCAGGAGAGGTACGAGGTATAGCGCTGAGAAGAGAAGAAGAAGAAGAAGGAGCCGAGCACGCACAAGAAAGGCCGTAAAGACGCTGTGCTAGGAGGAATGAGTGCATGCCTAGATAGGCTTAGTGGAAGCGTCAACCTCGAAAAGACCAAAAACAATGGTGACGGTCAGAGCCCCTTCTGTTATGCCTTCGAAGGAATTTTGAGCTATCGATAATCGGAGGGATTGTTCCCAATGTTGACGAACAACCTTTCAACCAAACCTTTGGAAGGATCTTTCAATCAGTTTACCCTAATTTTCCATTTTTATGGCTTAGCATTTGGTAGAGTTCAAGGTTTTAATTCTTTTTTAAATTTATAAGGGTTTTTTTTACCATTCTGTAATTCATTTCACATTAAACCTCGGCTTTTTGTGAACACTAGATTGTTCGTAGAAAACCTTTCCTTAGTGTGTTCTTCTCGGCTACATTTCCAAAAAGACAATTGACATTCAAGATTGTGTCTATGAAAATCAGCTAATAATACTTTTCAAACATTTTAGTTATAAAAACGATCAATTTATATTTGTTTACCAAATTCCAACAAGTACATTTTAGTCTCTTCCTTTTTGGACACCAATAGATTTGTGCCCCCGATGAAGCGAAACATAGGGATCAAACTCACACACCCATTGAACTCAACCCACACACGATCCACTATACCACAACCTTGTTAGCTAGTTTCTTCCTTTTTTCCATTGGTTGGGAAAGCAATATTTTGTGAAGACTCGAATGAATCACCTAAAGGCATCATTCACTAGAAACATTTTTCTAGCCCATATAAAAACCTTCAAACTTTACAATTTGTAGAATGCTACAAGGTTTCTCGTTAGTTAAATGATCTTGAAATCTAGAATTAAAAATCTCTCTCTACAAATTTCAAGGTCTCTTTTTCATTTCATAATTTTCCTTGACATTAAACCTCTATTTTTTGTTAAAGCTACCTAAAGAATGAGTGCACATTTTAGGCGTGTGATATTTCACCATCTCATACAAATGACTATTTAGATTCTCTTCACATTGGCTTTGCTAACATCAAATACTTATTAGGACTAATTGTGTGAATTTTGCACTTAGAACTCATGTTGGTACACATGGTATCATGGTAACTTAAAAACTTGGGTACATGCTTCTATGTTATTATCATTCCATGTAACCCCTTCCACCCTAGCAATATGCTATTTTATTAATTTTATGCATGCTTCAATGAGCCAATTTGCCATAAGATCGAGGCTTTGAAGTGATTCAAAAGATGGTGCAGTCTTGAAATGAAGTCATCCATGAGTTTGAGTGGATTGGAAATGTTGATGGACAAGGTGATTCTAGTTTACAACAAATAACTTGGTTCATAGATTTTGCTTAGCAACATTGCTTTTTACCTATCAAAACTAACACAAAACTCTCTAAGAGGATACAAGTTTGAGAAAATCATGTGATGCTTGGGAGCCAAATGAGATGAGATGGTTAATAATTATTAGGGCCTCATGGCTCCTAAATGAAGGATGCATGTGAGAAGTAAGTTTTTTGAGCAAGCTTTTCTGGGCAACCTCCATTTATTTTTCCACATAGCCTACTTATTCCTCCTCTTCTACTAGGCATATCTCAAGCACCACTACTGCTCCTTCAATACCACCACCATCTCCACCTCCACCGTCGCCTCCATCGTCGCTACCACTACCACCTCCATCATCACCACCTCCACCACTTCCACCACCATCATCACCACCCATGTTTCTCCCCCCATGTTAAGTACGTCAAGTACATCTCTCTCTCTCTATCTATCTATCTCTCTCTCTCTCTCTCTCTCTCTCTCTCTCTCTCTCTCTCTCTCTCTCTCTCTCTCTCTCTCTCTCTCTCTCTCTCTCTCTCTCTCATTTGCTTAGCCTCCAACACAAATCATGTTATGCATCCATTTTTCACAATCCTCTTAATTTTGCATGGGTCAAGAGTTTGTACATATACATTCACATGTGTGCATGCATCTACACTCCACCCTTCCCTAGATAATTTACATGTACTTCATTTACATATCTTATAGTACTGCAATTGAGCAAAGGTCTATACACAATCTCCTTTACTTACACGTTCCTCTCTCTTTTTCCTATTCTCTCTTATCCTTATTTCACTGCACTTGAAAATCAACACAATCAAATAATTATGAAAGTACATATTCATTATGCACATCAAATATCCATTTTTTAGTACAAACCTTTCTCATTGGAGGAGTATTCACCTTCAATGTAGTCAAGGAAGATAGGGCAAAACTCTGATATACCTCCTCATCCCACTCTTGCTCTATCTAGTAATCCTTATACATGCATTGATCATCCTACAAGTCCACCGAGTTGCCATTCTCTCGGCAAAGTTTGTATAACCCCCTCTCCATCTACCTGTTTGTTAAGCATAGTGCAAAGAAAGCATAGAAAATTAAAAAGACACAGAGGATAGAGTGGAAAAACGTGGCCCAATGGAAAAAATGGGAGGAAAAGAGCCAAAAGAGCAAGAAGCAAACTCAAAAGTCCAAGCCAAGTGCAAAAGGGAAAAGGGGCATTTTAAATATAAAAGCGCACCCTAAATCATTGTAAAAGAGTGCCAAGCTCCCTCCTATACAACTTGTGAATGTAGACGAGCATGGGTAAAGGAACCATGTAAATAGAAAGGGAATAGAAAAAGAGGATCTGGGTTAAAATGGTCGGTCATATAAAAAAGGAATGGGCGCCCAAAGAGGAGTATGGCATGTATAAAAGACCAAAAAGTAAATGAAGAAGCTCATTCTTATGTGTAACCTAAACTAGCCCTCTTCTTCTTCTTCTTCTTCTTCTTCTTGCCATCTTGTGCTTATACTTGAGAGAGGGAGTGTGAGGGAGTGAGTATGTGAGGGTAAGGGACTGTGGTGGAGAAGCTCTTCATCTTCTCCTCTCTTCTTCTTCTTCACTTTTCTTCTCTTCTCTTGTCTTGCGCATGGCAATGGAACTTGGAGCTTGGAGCTTGAAGATCGAGCTTGCTTGAGCTTGCACCTTGGATCGTGAAGCTATCGGAGAGCTTGAGGGAGGAGGCAACTCAATTGGGCATGAAGATAAGCTCACTACACTCGTAGGTGTGAGAGCATGCACTGCTATATGAGAGATAGCTGTTGCACTTGTCTTGAAATACTTGAAAAAATAAGCAGTCTGTGAGTCTTGGTGGTTGAGCGAGAAGCTCCCACATTTTGGTTCCGTTGTTGGGACCAACAGATTCAAGCTTTGAGTACTTGCATGCTTTGAATAAAGAATTGGAGTAGAGTTTGTCCTGAACCGGCGCTTGTGATAGGTAGGAAGTGACTTGGAAGGCATTTGATCTCTTTCACAAGTAAGTTTTTTGGTTTTTAACATTTAGGCGATTAGGTTGGACTTGTACATGTGTTATGGATTGGATGCATTTAGGTAAGGGAAAAATCAGAAAAATTAGAGAAACAAAGAGTAGGGTTACTACTACAAACATGGAAGAACATGGAGAAAAATGGACTGTTGGGGGTAAAGGTGCCTCCACCTAGCCGCTCGTGTTATACTACACTGACAGTACTTGCCACTGCACACTGCAGGTGGCGGGCGTCCGTCACAGTCACTTATTCTTTATTCTTTTAGTGATAGTTTGAATAAAGGAATGCCCGACCACACATTGTGGTTGTTGGAGTTCCCATTTCTTGTCTCTCTCTATTTCTTACTCTTACTCTCCCACCATAGCTCTCCCGTGCAAGCTTCGATCCTTCTCACCTTTCAACTAGTATCAGAGCACAACTTCCCAACTTTTGAGCTTGGCTCGTGGCATTCTCAGCTTCCCATCGACTCCCTACTCGCATTGGGTCTCCATCCCGGCAACCATAGCCGACTCCCTTGAGCTCCCATCACTCCCTGGCTTCTCGAGCTTTCTCCGGGCCTATTGAGGCACCCTCAGGGCATTTACACAAAGGTATTGCTTCGTTTTTTACAAGGTTTTATTAAGTCCACAGGGTGCAGGCAACAGGGCCGTATCCAAGGTTCATGGAGCTCATATCTTGCTCCCCCTTCATGGTGGCTTGTTGAGGCCTCTTCCTAGGCTTCATTGGTGCCTACCCTACCCCCCCACACTTGCCATTTAGGCCACGTGGCATTGCAATAACCCCAGATCAGGTTGCACCAATTTTTCAACCTATTTCTAGCAGCTATAGTTTGGTCTTCCTCATCTCCAGCTTCCCAGGCATTGGGCACTTGCAAAGGCTCCATTTCGGGCATATGAACATGCTTTGATGCTTGGCATGGAAGGTTTGAGCACTGATATTGATTCAGGACTAATTTGGCACTGTTTTGGGATTGTCATAACAGTCCACAAGCAGTTTATAATAGTGCTACAGTGACATTTGATATTTATGCTTGCGTGACATTGCTATTTGATGCTTGGTTGGTCCCAGTTGGTGATGCCTATTGATTCGAGGATGCATGCATATTGATTTTCCACCATTTTGGAGCTGATTTTGATGCTGAAATATTTAATTTTTCACAACGAATCACTGTTGTAATACAGTGGGCTGAAGCTATTTAACTCATGCTTGGTTATGCCTATGCTATTTGGGCTGTGTTTCAGGCATACATAGTGATGTATTGACATTTGGGGACCGACTTTGAGCTTGGCTTACACTCCGGATCATTGATTGAGCTTGAGCTCGGCTTTGGAAAGCATTTGGATGCTCCGCCTTTGATGCACTTATGGCATGCTTTGGTCTATGCTTGACCTCCTCCACTGCCATTACAAGTTATGTCACTTATGCATGCTAGTTACATTGTTTGGAGCCGCTTGCTACTGGAGCTTTGTCTTGGCTTAACTTTGGACTCTCGGAGCTTACTTGGGCTATTTTACTAGTTGAAATTGATTAAAGGGAGTGTGATCTATATTGATTTTGATTGAACTTACACACTTCGTCACATAAACACTTGAAGTGTACAAGGAAATATAGAAAGCTTGATTTGACACAAGCCCACTCCACAACTCATGTGTTCAGTTCATGTAATTTTGCAAACAGATGTGTATAACAAGGAACACACTAACGAGGTCTAAGTAAGGGACGAACCCACTAATAAGAGCAAACCTCGAGAAGCCAGATATGACCTAAGAACTAGGACCTGAAGCAAATGATTGCAAATTGTCAAGCGATAGAGAAGGAAGAGAGAATCAACATGATTAGAGATGCAGCTCTATCTAATTTCATCAATCTGATCAACACACTAGTTGCATAGGAAATTGTCAACATGTCAAGAACCAGCACCAACCCTATAGATAATGGGCTCGACTTGGGAGAATTCCCAGTCAACATTCAACAAGTGGTAAACCAATACAACAAACAAACCAAAATGGTGCATCATGGTAGACTAGCCGAGAACAACATAGCTGATCTCAAGGAAGAGAGAAGGTTGGCAAGGAAAGCGTCGCA
Source organism: Lygodium microphyllum (assembly GCF_053477565.2). Classification (NCBI taxonomy): domain Eukaryota; kingdom Viridiplantae; phylum Streptophyta; class Polypodiopsida; order Schizaeales; family Lygodiaceae; genus Lygodium; species Lygodium microphyllum. Next base: position 89,672,369 of record NC_141148.1, on the reverse strand, counting down.
AAGCATAGCCACCTTACAACCAAGAGCAACAAGCTCAAAAGTTGAGATAAGACATAGAAATGTGCGAGGTCTAGCATGTCTTAGCTCTCGCTAATAGAACTAGGGCAGGACCAAATGATGAGAGGGAGAGAGTGTTAGAGGTTGATCTCATGTTGAGTGAGCTTCTCACGAAGCCAAACTCTAGAAGCTAGACCAAAATACTTGTAGTTGCTAAGCGATCCGCCAAGTATCAGCTCATCAAGGATAAGGAGGATATCCGAGATTATGTCACCCATGTGCGTAGTCTCTTTAAGAGAATCCCAATGGCGGGGCAACCTAATGAATGGGTGATCTCTATTGTATTTATAAACAGAATCCAACGCGAAGAGCTCTACAAGGCCTTGGTGAGCAATTTGAACTTGCAAAGGGATGTACTAGCTAGGGTCTTTGAAGAAGCCATATGCATGGATGACCTGCTCAAAGAGAGAAGCTCTAGAACCACAACCCGAGATGGCACTGCCACTAGATCCTCAGAGAGAGCTATGACCATTAGTGAGAGAACTAGCCAAAATACACAAGACAAGGAAAAAGGCATCAACTAGAGCCTAGAGTTGGCGGATATGAAGTTAGTGTTGCCTAAGCTTCAAGGGATGATGAGAAGGCCTACACAACCTCATGTGCAATGCGTGCATTGTGCGGAGGAAATCACCTCCCCATCGAATGCTTGGATCATATCAAAACCATGCACTAATTGTGGTAGATTTGGACACGATGCAATACATTGCACATTGCCAAGATAATTTTTGTACTCGCAACCATACAATCAACCATAATACCTAGGGAATAGGCCACTGAACTTCAAGAGGGGAGCTCCATTAGCTCCCCTAGCCATTTCCGCATGTAGTTCTTTGTATAACTCTCCCAACTCCACAGCATTTTGTTGCCTTTGTTTTTCTTTGGCCAACCTTGCCTCCCACCATCTGTCTTCTCCTTCCTTTGTTCTGATCACTTCTCTCAGCTCGTATATTTCCTTTTGCCACATGGCCACCTGTCTGGTCTTTTCCAGTTGGAAGACAGCCACCGACTCCTTCTCAGCTTTTAATTCAGCCACTGCTATTCTCCTCTCCTCCTTAGCTTTTTCTATTTGCGAGAGCAGCTCTATGACATACTCATTGTAGTCAGCAATTGGTATCATTGTTGTAGAGATGGGAGTCGTGGAGGTTTCCATTATCTGTCGTTTCGGGTCCTATCTTGACTCGGTGTCTACTACCGCCAGTCTCTTTTGCCCAATAGTTGTGGTTTCCACACTCTTCACCTTTGTGTGAGTTCCTTATTGACGAAGCACTGCATCTAGGCCATGAGATTGCTGGCATCTACTGTGGACGGGGTGCCTTGGCTAGGCATTGTTGCTACGGTGGTGGGTATCAAGAGGAGTGGGATGGGATTGATAGGGGCATTGCCCTTGCCTTTAGTCACTACATGTGGTGTCATTTCTAGCACATGAGCACTCGAGCTTGGGATTTCATCTCTTCGCAAGCTCAAGGCACCCAGCTTGTCTTGCCTACCTTGCTGTTCAAGCGCGATGTCCTCCTCTTCCTTCCTCTTCAATTCCTCCTCCTTTTCAACAGCCTTTCTTTTTCTCTCCTCTTTGGCTTTTCTTGATTCTTCTTCCAATCTCTTAGACTCTTCTTTCTCTTTCTTCTTCCTTTGCTCTTCCTCTTTCTTCGACTCCTTCTTCACTTTTTGCAAGTCTACCTTCTCCTACATCGTCTTTTTCTTGGGATTTTTTGGTTTCCTTTTGCTGGAATGGGCTTCTGGTTCTCCCTCCTCCTCACTAACTGTTCTCTCGCTTGATTGTTCTCATTCATGATGGGGAGGTGACCTTCCAGGTGTTTCATCGGCTCCTTTCTCTCCATTTTGTGCCTCCTTTATTGCTTCTTGGGTGAGAGCGGTCAAAATTTCCCCATACCCGATGAATGAGGTTTTGGATGATGGTTTCTTCCTCTCACCTTCCTTTGATTAGGATTCCCCACTAGCTGGCTTACTTCCTAGGGCTAGTGCCTTAGTGGATTAATCGATGGTTTTTCGCACGTAGCCAATAAGTATATGACTTCTATGCAAAATTAAAAAGTCTAATTTTGAATTTTACCTTTATGTGACTGTCCAGATTGTGATAGCAATGCATTTGACCTGTAATTGCTCGCCCCTTGTTTGTCACATTTGACTATTGGTATGCATCATACACCTATACCCACTGAAGTACAATATAAGTATCCTTCAAATACCATATATCCACCTATAAGGATTAGTAAACCTGTAACAATGTGCAATTTCTTTGTGTTTACTACCATGTCTCACCCTATTTTAGTGCCATGTTTTCCAATTATCTTCAATCTCTATCCACTCAGTCATGAAACCATGGTTCACCATTAGCATTCTCAAGACACTTTCTTGCTAGAAGACAAGCAGGAGTTGATCATGCTTTTATGGAAAGAAGAGCAGCACAAAAAGTGAAATTTTCTTTGAGCAGTTCTATTTGTTTCCAAAATTTTTATGACACTTTTCCTCAATCACAAGTTGATTTTCATCTATTTTGGATATTGATTGAGACTTTAAATTTTTCCTTGCGTGTTTTATTCCCCTTATATGTTTGATTTCACTTGTTGGTTTTACCTTACTTCACCTTATTACCCACTCCCCCATTGGGAATGAGAAGAATCCTTCCTAGGATTAGATGTTGAGAGGTCAAGGGCATTCAATGTGTGCTCTTGGTGCTTTACTTCCGCATGAGCCAAGCATAGAAGTTCGGATTGTATTCTAGATCAACATAGTGGTCCATGTCGAAAGGACGGATACCTACTTGAGTGATGTAGGTGAGAACATCCGTGAGGAAGTCACCGGAGTTTACTCGATTAGCATTGTGTAACTCCTCAATTAGAATTTGATCTAAGTGTGGGTGGGTCAGGAGGCGCTCTTCTAGGGGTCGATTATGAATGGTGGCTAACACCCTATAGAAGGTTGGAGCTACATAAGTGGGGTCATACTTTGAGGATTTAATGGCACGTCGTTGCTCAGCATTAGTTATGATTTGGTAGCCCTCTAACTCCCATTGAAGTCGGAGAGCATACTAGTTTCTCAAGAAAGAGGAGTACGTGTTAATGAGCTATTTTAACTCCTCAATTTCTCAATTTGTGGCAAGGACAGTGCTCTTGTGATAGGACGTAATGAGGCGTCGCTTTTATGCGTGTTCTCTGAAAATCTTGGTGGAAATTAGCTTCTCGTTTGCTTTGGAAGTCTTAACGAATACAAATTCCGATTCTTCCCAAGAACAAGGGAGTATACGCACTTCCATTGCCATGGGCTCGTCCAAAAGACCTAAATCCAGCTTGTTGTAGCTTTTAGCAAGTGTCATAAAGGTAGCATCCAAGTGTCTAAGGCAAGCAACCAAGTCATCCCCCATATTCTCAGCTAAGTTTGCCGCCAAGGTTGGAATTGATCTCCACTCATAATAGCATCTAAGGCCGATTGGTGGTTGAGGTTTGATTGAACTAGATAGTTCAGCAGGTGATTGTTGTAGCTTGGGTTGCTCCTAAGGTTATGACTTGGCCTCTTGTTCGTGCCTCTTGTTCGATGGGCTTGGTTGGAGCTGTGGGTGTCGCGCTACTAGGTGATTTTGAGGCCTTAATGGCACAAGTGGGATTAGGTTGAGGCAACTTGTGAGTAGCGGGCTGTAGTTTTTGCTAATAGCTCTGTTTAGGCTCAACTGGCCTAGACTTTTGAGGTTTTATGGGCCTCACAGCCTAAGTCTCTTGTGGCATGTGTGCCTGATTTGCCTTGATGCTTTGGGTGGTCAAGCTTGAGGGTGATGTTTGAATAGTGCCCTTGCCTACATTGGCTTTAGGTACCCATATCCATGTATTACCATCATAATAGCCTTGAGCTTGAAATAAGGTTTTCAAGACCCACCACGGCTTGACCGTTTGTCGATGTCGGTAGTTTCATCTTGGCCTTCTAGGTTTCAAGTGCACGTTCTTAGCCTTGCAAGGTCATGGGAATCTACTCCTAGGTGGTGGGCCTTGATGTTTAGGTATCCATTGAAGCTTTGTTTCGTAGGCCTCAACTTTGGCTCTAGTGATTTTCCTATCTTGAGGTTTGGAGGGTTGTGACGGGTCATGACCTATCTCCTTAGACTTGATGGTGGGTTTCTCTATTGGTGGCTTTGTAGACTTTGGAGGAGTCGCATAGCCCTTGTTGTTGAAAGTGGTGACTATACGCACGTTGCCTATGGTGATATGTTGGGACTCGTAGTCGACATTGCAATGAGTTTACTTTTTAAACGTGCATCCTAACAACGATTTTTTACTTGCATCTTTAGTGTTTGGAAACACATAAAAGATCATTGGTATGCTCTCAAACTCGATCGAGATTGCTACTTTGCACTTTTCCAAGAGTGCATATGATCGGCCCCAAAATGGGGTACGCTTGGCATTAGTGAGCTGTAACTGCGGTTTGCCAAATTGGGTCCAATGCTCGTGAGTTATGACATTAAAGTCAGCTCCCTCATTCATTAGTGCATTGAGGGTGATCGTGTGCTTGGCAATGGCTAGTATACAAAAGTAAGCTAGTTCTATTATTTCCTCATCCTCATCTTCAATCTCCATAATTGTGGCCACTCGTATGTTGACGAGGGACTCCAGCATTGGAGGTTCATGCAATGGGTGCGTGGGGGGGTAGTACTTCTTGATGCGAGTGCCATTGAAGAAGCCTATGCCCTCTTCCTCTAGGATTTTGAGTTCCACATTACTAGTTCTATTTGATGGCGTGGACTCTAAAAGGCCCTAGCCCTCTAAATTCCATCTTTTGTTTATGACCCTTGGACTGAGTACAAGAGTATTGAGTCTCCATGTTCGAAATCTTGCTACTTGACATGCTTGTCAAACGAGCTTTTGCATCTTGCCTTCTCATTAACAGGGCATGGGTGGCTAGAAGTCGAGTTTCTGATAGGCATTTGAGCTTAATTAGGCATTCTATCCATGCCTCCCTTTCATCCCATCTCTCTTGAAGAGCGATTCTCAGGCTAGAAACGAAAAACTCTATAGGTAGAATTGCTTCAGTCCCATAGGTCAGTCCTATAACCGTTTTATAGGCTATGCAGTAGGCCCACAAAGCTGCCATCAATTTGTTATCCCATCTGTTGTGCGAATCACTACTTTGGTCGGGATGTTCACTAAGATTTTATTAGTAGACTCAATGTGGTCATTTGCTTGAGGATAGTAAGGCAAAGACTTTCGATGGATGATTAGAAAGGAAAACATGAGGTGAGTGATCACTTCATTAGTGAAGTGCATGCCTTGGTCACTAATGTGCATGTGCGTGTCATTAATGAGGTGAGCAGTTGGGTTGCCTGCTAGCTGGTTTGTCAAATGCTCTAGGATCTTAAGGAGTTCTCGTTTGTTGCTAGGGATATGGAATTTGACAGGGTTTGGTAAATCACTTGAGCTCTTAGCCATCATGCAGGATTCACACTGAAGATTCTCATCTCTAGGCTTACCAACTGCCCTAGCAGCCTACTTGTACTCCTCACCGTCCAAGAATGGCAAATCGATAGTGGCTACTAGCACGTGCATCCAATCTCACTCATCTTTTGAACAAGGGATATACTTGGTCAACGACTTGTAAGATTTTCTTAATTGGGCGTCACCCTTCAGTGTGGCTGAGATGGCATCTAGGTCGACTGGTGTTATCTTCCAAGTGTCCATATCGACCCTCACTACTTTTGTTCTATTGCCTAAGAAGATTAGACCATTACCCCAGTCCTTTATGACCCGTGCATTGCGCATCCAAGGTTGGCCAAGCAGGATGTCATAGTCCACCCCCTTCATGACTATAAAGTCAATGGAGAATCAGACTCTTGTGATCTTCAAGGGCCAATTCTTTAGCACTCCGAATGGCCTTATCTTCATTCCATTAGCTAGCGTGACATTAAACCTAGTATTCTTAACAGGCAGGTTACCCCAAGCATGGAGTACTGCATGGCCAAGCACACTAACTCCTACCCCCGTGTCTACAATTCTCTATTTTGTGGTATCTCTGAGAGCTAAGACCGTTAAGACAACATGCATTTCCGTGCCTTTGCTTGCAGAAAGCATTGGCATACAAGGATTTGGGCATTGAGTGTAGCATCATAATCGATATTTGCATCTTTGTATTGTGTTCATGCAAGTCAGTGGTGGCAACGTGCTCCATTGAACCTTCAACCCACTGTTTTAGCTCTTGCCACATTGTCGAATGATGCTACCTAAGCAGATCTCATAGGCTTAGCGTCACAGAGTGGTCACTAGTGTGGTTAGGAGGTTTCTAGCTGCTTGCTTTTCTCCAAATCTTGTATTTCTGATAGGCTAATGCCCTTGAGTGATTCACCGACCCATAGCATTTGAGCTCTATCTAAGCGGCACTACTTGTGGTGCAATCACGTCTCTTGATTTTGGTCATGGTGGTGAGATTGGCGTGCTTATGCTTAAGAGATCATCGATCTCATCTTCCAATATGGACTCAATGTCTTTTAGGTGTTCTTGGGCCTCTTTCACCCACTCCTTCACTTTCTTGATGGCTTCAAGTTGGCACTTTGGGTTGGTGTATTCCCCTACCTTCACACTTTCCTTCTTAGCCATCTTAGGAGCTAACATTTCTGCCTCTGTGTCTGACACCTTTTTTCTAGTAGGCAGCATTATGGCACTCTCCATTTTTAGTGCGATCTTTGCGTTGGGTTTATTTTTCCTTCGCCTATGACTCCTTCTTTCAATTGAGGATGCGTCTAAGTTGCTAGGCCGCCCTAGCAATGATATGTCGGCCTGCTTCGTTGCGCGCAGGTCATGACATGCAACGAGATGGGCATGACCTCCCCGTCAAGTGTCTCGACACCAAACAACCCCAATGGAATTGATGGCACGATTGCCAAACTAGAGGATGATTTTCATATAGGGAAATCGGCAAAGAGATGAGTGATTCTACACTCCGTGCATCTAAGATCCGCCTTGTTGCGGTTGGCCTACTCCCTCTCGGGGCATCGCAAGGAGATATGTCCTAGGTGACCGCAAGTCCAACATGAGATCGCGGCTCTTAGGTCTACCATCCTACGCCTCTACCTCTACCTCTACCTAACGCCATCACTGGTGTTGGTCTATAATCCAAAAGGATCGGATTATCCTCTTCATCATACGAGACATAAGGGTTCACGTAAGGTTCTTCATCGTTTGGCTCCTCCACATAGTGGACTAGAGCATCGCTCGGTGGATGGGTTACGTGGGGTCTAGGTGGTCTGGGTATTCCTGTGGGGTTTATCTCCATCCAAGGAATGGTTGATTTAGCATCATTGGGTACCGGTAGACCCAATGGGGCTTCCTTTTCGAACAAGGTTGGTGGCATATTCACTAGGTAAGGTTGATTGTATGGTTGTGAATATGGAAGTCTCCTTGGTAGTCTACAATGCATGGCATCGTGGCCAAACCTACCGCAATTTGCACAAGGTCGGGACCTAGGGTCATGGCACTTAGCTGGCAAGTGGTTTTTGCCACAATATACACATTGGACGTGAGGGCATGTTGGTCATCTCATCATCTCTTGTAGTTTGCCCAGCTCCATCTTCATCTCCACTAGCTCATGACTTGGGGGTCAATAACCTTTCCTTTGTCCTGAGCACTTGGGCATGATCTTTTGCTTAACATTGAAGTTCTCTCGGAGTTTCTAAGGTTAGTCTCCTCTTGGCATGAGCTCCTAGAGCTTCTCTCCTTGATCTGGTCGTCTACTCTAATGGCCTCTTCAAATACCCTAGTTAGTGCATCTGCCTGCCAAGGCCTTGTGGAGTTCTTTACCCTATATCCCATTGATGAAGACTGTAGACACCTCTCTCTTTGTGGGTCATTTGTTCATCAGGATTCAATTAAAAAGACTCCTCACATGGGTCACATTCTTCGTGATGTCTTCCTTATCTCTCTGTTTCACGTTTATGAGTCATACGATCAGATTGTATGAGTACCCAACCTTCGAGAATCTCTTAATGAAGAGATTCTTGAGGTTATTGAAGTCATTGCACTCTGTGGCATCTAGGCTTGTGTACCAAGTCCTTCCCTTATCGCCCAAGTATAGGCCGAAATCTTGTGATTCCTAAGCAAGATCAGTGAGGTCGTTGGCTTCACAGACCTGCTCGAATTTCTCTAAGAAGTTGTAGGGATCGTTGTCTGGCTAGTATTTTTCTAGCTGCTTCACAACTACATGGATTTTAGATTGGCTCTTGGAGCCCTGCGTAACTCCTAATCCTGTTAGCAACGAGGTTGCCATTATAGCAACGCTTCACTCCGCGGAAGTGTTGTCTAGCAATTGCTTCATGAGAAGCTCACTCAGTGTAAGATCTCCTTCCAGTGCTCTTTCCCTCTCAGCATTAGGGACTGTTCTATTTCTATTTGCTAAGGCTAGCACTCGCTGAATCTCGTGCACATCCATGCTCTGTTGCAAGCTCCTGGCTTGCTGTTCTTGATTGTAGGCCACTAGGCCTTGCAAAGCTTCTCGCACTAGTCTTCTCTCCTCTTCTAGGTCTGTTATGATATCCTCGAATGTCCTATCGTGGTGGTCTGTCTGGGTCTGTAGATCGTAATTGGCGATTAGTTGTTGGATCTCTGTTTGGGAGACCGCCTAGGTTGAGCTCTTCATCCCGGCCATGGTTACTGCTTGTCTCTGCCATGCCAACGGTCTCTCTCTCCACTAGGTTGTCAATGAGATTGATTAGATTGGTTCTTCAATGGTGTCTATCCCTGCTACGTCTGGCTTCTTTGTTGTGTCTTCCACCTTATCCTACACTTGGGGTTTCCATCACACGCCGACTATGTCTCATGGTCCTCTTCTAGTAGTGGGTTCATTCCATGGTTACGTTTAAGTGCATTCCTTGTTAATTATAAACAATCCTCAATTTACAGTCACTGTGTGTGTGTGTGTGTGCTCTCTTTTGTGCACTATGTGCAATCAAGCTTTCAGATTTTCTTAAGTGTACTTCAAGTGCCAGAAAATAGTAGAGGTACGAAGGTAAAGTGACTAAGCAGCTCTCGCACTCTTGTTTAAGAATTTGGCTTGATAGGCTGTAAGCTCGATTTTTGGCCATTCTCACTAGTCCTAGGGTTTGTGCTGCATCGTTCAGCTTAACAGAGATCTATTTGGGGATCTATGACTCATTCTGATGCTACTGGCGGCTTGGATTGCTCACTAGTCAATCAGAGTCGCTTCTAAGTTCGTGTTTTGTTGATTTTTATGTTTTTCGCATCAGAAAGGCATTTTAAGTGTCTGTATGGGCTTTGGGGTTCGTAGGTAGTGTCCTGGGTCAACAATCAAGGTCTACAGGTTAAAAATTTGAAAAAATCCAAATTCAGCCTAGCAGGTCCGAATTGCAGGGGTTAAATGTCCGATTCATCCCGTTCGAATGGACGAGGGCCGAATGCAACCGATCAAGATGTCAAATTCGAACCGTCCAAATGTAGTTGTCAATAATCCCTTCCCCCCCCCCCCACACACACACACACACACACACACACACACAGCTTTGAATCATGACTACCCTCTATCATCTCTCTAAGGGGCCACGAATTCTTTGGTCACCATACAGGGGTTGCTAGCAACCTCTTCTCCGCAAAAGAAATTCACAAGGTGTCTCCTTCATCTCTCTAAGGGGACTTATGAAAATTTTATTGGTTAGGAGAGGGTTGCTTATAGCCCCCTATTCAATGAAAACCTTTTTTAGAGAGGACTTGTGAAAAAAATTTACGCAAAGAAGGGGTTGCTAGCAACCCCCTTGTTTGGTGTAAAAAAATTTACACGTCCCCTCAAAGAAATGCTAAAGGAGATGTTTTTTTTTTTGGGTCTCAAAAAGGGGTTGTTGGCAACCCTCTTTTCGATGAGTTGCTAGAAACCCCCTTCTTGACCAAACAAAAATCCAAAGCAAGTCACGTAATCTCTCTCTCTCTCTCTCCCCCCTCTCTTTATATTTCTATTTAGTAATTAAATAAAAAATAATTAGCAATTAAGTTGTTAACTAAGCAATAGATTAAGTATTGCATGTGTGTATGTATCTCTCTCTCTATGTGTATGTGTGTGTGTTTATACTTATCTCTTATCTCCATTTCTCACTATGTGTATCTCTAGCAACTCTCTCTCTCTCTTTCTCTCTCTCTCTCTCGCTCTCTCTCTCTCTCTCTCTCTCTCGTCATTAGGACTTAATAGAGTTGAGAGATAAAGAGAGAAGAGAGAGAGTTAATAGAGTCGAGAGATAAAGAGAGAAGAGAGAGATATATATATAAATCATTTTTTATGATAGGGAAGAGGAGAGGGAAGCTTTAAAAATAATGTTTGATGAGAGAGAAGATATAAAAAATAATTACTACTTAAGAATATCATATTATGTGTGTATTTATGATATGTTTAAATGTGAGATATAGTATATTGAGACTTTGTGAGTGAACTATATTGAAATGTTTGGACCTTCTGAACAAAAAGCAGTTCTCTCTTTTGATAATTTTTTCTCATAACATAGAAAACTAATAATTGATAGAACGTATAATGACCTTATTAAAGATTTAAAAAAAAATTATAGTATTGAAATTATAATCAAAATGTGACTTTTTAGTCTGATTGTACTTAGGCAAAAAAAGTTTTAAATAGAGAAATTTGATCTCAAGTTGGAGAGAGAGAGAGAGAGAGAGAGAGAGAGAGAGAGAGAGAGAGTGTGTGTGTGTGTGTGTGTGTTTTTTTTTTTTAAAAATAAAGGCCCTAAGTTATTCATGTAAGAGAAGCCCAAAGATAGCATTGTAGTATTATAGGAGAGAGCTGCTAGAATTATTTTAAGCCATAGAGAGAGAGAGAGAGAGAGAGAGAGAGAGAGAGAGAGAGAGAGAGAGAGAGAGAGAGAGAGAGAGTGTGTGTGTGTGTGTGTTTTGATAAAAATTCAAAGTTATTAATGTGTAAGAAACACCCAAAGATAATATTTGTGTGTGAGAGAGAATAAAGATCCAAGGCTATTAATGTAGGAGAGGGTCTAAGGTAGTACTATATGAGAGAGTGCTAGAATTTTTAAAGCCAAAAAAGGGGGAGCTAGTCTTTGGCTTCAAAAAATTTCTATCACTCTCTCCTATTATACTACAATACTACTTTTGGACCTCTCCCATATTGATTTGCAAAAGGTAATAGGGCAACTATTCCTAGCACCCTAGAGTCCAAAAAACTACACCATCTAAACCACACCGAAGTTAAGACATGTCTTCCTTGAGAGATTGAGTTGCAACTTCCATTCCTTTTCTTGACCTCATCAAAGCCTTAATAAACAAGGAAAAACCCCACACAATGTTAAAATCAAGATCTATCACCAAAAGCATAGGGCTTGACCCCATTGATTATGCACGATAAACATCCAATTGCTATTTATGAGGTATGATCAACATGTGAGGGTATAGCACATAGAGAGGCTAGTGGAGGACATACTAGTGGATGTGACGATGGAAAGAAGATTGGGTAGAAATCTCTTGCACCAAATAGCCAGGTTCATGCATAGGTAAATATTTGAGAAACTTAGAAGGGAGATGGAAATAGAACAAATGCTACAAATCCTAGATCTAATAGGAGGACCCATATTTGAGAAGGACAATGGGTTCATGAACATTGAATGTAAATCTTCCAACCTTCGAACTCCAGATTAAGTACCTATTAAAAATGGTACCAAAGCAAAGCAAAACAATTATACACTTTTTGTTTCAATGTTAACTAGATTAGGAGTAACACCTAGCTCAAGATGCCACTCACAATTGTCACAAAATAATTCAATAAGTATAGAGCAAGAAATATCTCATACACTTTTTTGGAACAATTTGAGTAAGTCTACGATGGGAACAACCTCCAAGATGTTGATAAGGGAGCACAAGCCTTCAGGCTATGTTTGGGAGGAAAATGTAGAGCTTGGTTTACAAGTCTTGATGATGCCAAAAAGAACAACTTAAATATCCACCCAAAGGGTTGTAACAACAGTTGTCATTCATGGGATAAAGAATGAGGAACTATATAAAGCACTTGCAGGTAACTCAAGCTTAAAATGTGACATATTGGCAAATGTATGTGAAGAGGCCATAAGACTAGATGACATGCTAAAGGAAAGAAACAACAAAGCCATTCAACTAGCAAGAAAATGCATGTGAAGAGACCATAAGAGTTGATGAACTATTAAAGGAAATAAACAACAAAGCCATTCAACCAATAGGCATCATCACAATCCACATTGAAAGAACAACCATCCACAGAGAGAACGAATGGTCTTTGAAGAGTAGCTAAGCTCCAAGATGCCAGCAGGCCAATGTTCAGTACACATATTGTGGAGGTAATCACCTTTTGATGAAATGGCCCACACCTTGATCGAGATCATGCATTAATTGTGGGAGATTTGGGCATGATGCATCCCACTTGCTAAGGAGACCACCATATCCTCAACCCTACCATCAAAACCCCTATCCAATGAATAGACAATTTCACTATGATAAAGAAGCTCCATTAGTCTAACTTCACCTAACAATCAAAGACAAGTTGTACTAGCATAGACATCAATCCAATAGGAATACCATGATACCCCATACCAATCATAACACTACCACAAAGTGATGCTCCAATCCACTATGTGGAGAAACAACTAGACAAAGCTATATGTGAGCCCCTACGTCTCAGACAAAAGAGGGCAATGCAGTCCCTTTGAACTTTCAATCAATTCTAATGATGACATTGGCTAGAGGAAGGGGGCATGCATTCAAAGACATGAAACCTCAAGACTCAATTACCTATTGGAATTGTGGCTACCCTGGGCATTATGGCCTCTCAAGACCATAAAAGAAACATAGGAAACACCAACCTACCTGAAATATCTCAATTACTGTAGACAACTTCTTGAATAAATCACAACCATATTAAACATTTAATATTTAAGACCAAGGCATAGACATAAAATATACATTATAATCATTTACAAAGCACTGCTCTCCTAAAAAATATCAACCATTCCTGAACGAATAACTTGACATAGAAAACATTAGTTTTCAAGAGACCAATACACATAACGGAAGAACCAGACATATGTGATCCAATATATGGGCACTATCCTGAAAATTTTTGCATTTCAAATGATCCAAGATATGAAAAGATACAATCGTAATATATAGAATAGACACCACCTTTCAAGTGAAGTCACATGATATTTCCAAGTCACTTTACATATCCTAATTTTACTGATGCCTACATGCATATAAGTACTAAGGTAGACAATGCAATTCAAGCTCTAACACCTCGCACAGCCTATGGATGGCTGCATGGTAGCCATGACTTGAACCCACATATCCCTTCATGGCTTTCAATTCTATTTTCAAGTCCCTAATACTTTTGATCTTTAGGTTTCTACTATGATAGTTATTTTTATCATGCATTTTAAAATGTTGCAACACTTCCCATTGTTGTTGCAAGAACTTAAGTTGTTGTTTTAGGAATTCAGGTTGCATGAATTTAGGTTTCTGCAATCCATCTTGTAATTTTGACACTACAAGCAAACAAGAAATTATTGCTACATTTTGCTTTCACTTTTGTATTATCAGTTTGATATCCTTCTTGGAGTTAGTTCTATGCTCACATGCCACTAGATCAAACCCTCTCATATCTGTAATCCTAAGCAAATATATCTTGAAATTCCTTACATAACTTGATGAGATATTGCTTGAAGTTCTCCTCAACATATATATTTAGTTTGATGGATTTAGCCTCTCCTTCCTCATTCAAGTTGACCTCTCATACTTCATCCTCCACTTGTCTTGTAGACCTTCTCATAGTATGTTCATAACTTTCCTCAATCTAAATAATAGCCTTTTGTCCTTCCTCATCTTGCATATCTAAAATGTCCATACATTGGTTCTCCACAGTTTCCTGGTTTTTAGGTTTCTCTTGCTACCCAAATTCAGGAGAAATGATTCCATGGTCCCAAATCACTTTATACTACTCACTTCTTGAGCTATCATGAAATTCAAATTTCTCCTAACCTGCAAAAGGATCCTCAGGATGCTATTATGGCCAATTTCGATCCATAGGTTGAATAGTTTGTTGTCTAGAAACTCCTTTTCTTACACTTTTGGGCTGATCCTAATACCCTTGATTGACTCTATCAACATATATTTTAAATACTGGAACCACATAAGAATTTTATTGAATAAATAACTCCTTCTCATCACCCTCTACTGATCTACCTTATAGACATGACTCAAATCTTTGAATAGATTTGAATCCTCTACTACACACGATCTTCAAATATGATGGTCATGTGCTTTCACATGTTGCTCTTGGAAATTTCTTCCTTCCAGTCCTGATGCCTAAATCATGAGAATTATGCCCATAAAACTAGCAAGATTGCCAAAGTGTTATGGCCTCTCAAGACCACAACAGAAGCATAGAAAACACCAACTTACCTGAAATATCCATATTACCGTAGACAACTTCTCCAATCAATTTACAACCATATTAAACATTTAATATTCAGTACCAAGATGCATACATAGAATAGACATTATAATCGTTCATAAAGCACTCTCTCTTGAAAGATATTAGTCAGATTACTATCGTCACAACCATTCCTCAATAAATAACTTGACATAGACATCATAGTTTTCAAGAAACAAATACATGATGGACAAACTAGACATATGCGACCCAGTATGGGTGCTATCCTAAAGATTTTTGCATTTTAAATGATCCAAGATATGAAAAGATATAATCCTAATACACAAAATAGACACCACCTTTCAAGTGAAGTCACATGACAGTTTCAGGTCACTTTGCATATGCTATACCTACATGCATATAAGTACTAAGATAGATAATGCAATTCAATCTCTAACATTGGGCACATCTTGTCTTGATGCTCAAAAAAAGAGCAATCCAATAAAGATAAGGTAAAACTAATATGCCCTTTGAATGTGATGTCATGCACTTGTGTGCCCATTGTTTAAGCTTCCATAATCAAAACAATCATGCCATCCATGCCCTTGGGTGTTCTTGATGTAGAATCACGAGACAAGAAAGCAATACCAATCCTACTCCTGTGATGACTATAGTGAAAGCCAAACAAGTGGGAGTGTCAATACTTGGACTAAGAGTTGAATGTTCTCCAATTGAGAATAAGAACAAAAAGAATGCAAATCGTAGAAAAGGTTAGAGACTAGGTAGAAGATGCTCAAGTACACCTTAAAGATGCACATTTTTTGTTAGATCACAATGCTAAATATCTCTCAAGCATGAAGCCACAATGTTCCCAACATACATCAAATTGGCTAGGAATCCACAATTTAACTTCCTACATAGAGATAAGATGAAGCACCAACCAACTCTTACCATGGACAAGGTCCCAAAATCCAAAGCTCTAGGAGATACAAGTACAACAAAGCAAATGCAAGTTGATTAGCCACCCTAACCTTGGCTCAAGTTTCATTACCTCTCGATCTGCTAATGAAGCAAAAGCTTGTGATGTGGCAAGCCTTTAAAGATAGGATAGATGGGCCAAAATAGCCAACCATCGATATGAACTTGCATGAACCCAATCTTGAAACATACATACTTAGCCTAACACTTACCCTAGTGCGATGAGACTCACAAATTAATGCATTCTAGAAAGGAACAAAAATGCATGTGGTCCTACCAATAGTGGAATTAGGAGACACGACCCAAAGCGGGATTGTAGACATTGATGCATGTGTGAGCATTCTAAGTCACATGATCTTGCAATCCTATAGAGACTGCATGCTTCAATATAACATTGGCTAATGGAGCAAAAGTCGGAACCTTCAATGTCTTGAAAGATTGCCCAAACAAGAACACATGTATCCAATTCTCGATAAACTTAATTGTCATAAAGGGAGTAGACTACAATATCTTGCTATATGTAACCCATGGATGCAAAGTGCTCGAGAAATTGAGAATTAGGGTAAAATATTGACATTCTTCAAAAACCTAATTGAGGTAGTCCACATCAAGATGGACGCATAGAAAACCTCACTTCTCTTTTTTACTTGAAAGTGGAAATTTCAGTTCTACTTTGCTAGGAAAGCAATCGATGGTCACCCTAACAATAGTCTAATGCCCATCTAAGAAGGCTCACTTTGCAACCAATCAAAGATGAGCATGATGAGTGGGCCTATCTTTTAAATTTCCACCACCATTAGGACCAATACTCCACCATACTCCATTCCCCTAAAATGGTGTTAGCTTAGATTCTATTCAATCAAGATAGTCATGTTCTAGCAACTCTATCTAGTGTTGGACAGTCATCACTAGACTTATAGGGTCCATCTATCATTAGAAACCAATAGCTAGGATTGTAATCTCTCAGTTTCCTTGAAATTTTAGTTTCAATTATCTAAGTAGTTTATGCTTTGATATTGTGAGACATATAAAATCTTCTTCACTTGAATATTAGTTATCTAAGTAGTTTATGATATCATATTATGAGACATATAAAATCAACTTCATTTTATTATTTCATTACAAATGTTCCTTGGCATAAGCACAATATAAACACATTAAAAATTGATTAATTAATTAATTATATGTTATAACAAACCATCACTCTTATAAGGGTGGCCAAAATTATCCTACCTAAGATGGGATCTTCTAGCCCCACAAGGCTAAACCTATGTGATCCCACTCTTTCAACAGTCACATCAGATTTATGAGCTTAAAGCCTCGCTAATCTCTCTTATTCCTCAAGAACTTTCCTACATCATGGGGGGTATTTCCACTCAGTCATTTGCACTAATAGGTACTCGCACACTCTCAAAAACACTTGCACCATAGTAGACTAACCATTTTCATTGATGAGCAATCCATGAGATGCATGAATTTACCCTTGATCTTCTCAATTTCATAATTCTTGTCAGAATAATTGATTTTCTCCATTTGATCATTTCTATCAAGACAATTGCTTTTCTATTATAGTTTTCTTACTTTTCTTGGGTCTTGATTTCTTTGTTTTTTAAAGCTGGAATATTTTTAAGCTCTACTAAAATTTCATAGTGATGTCACATGAGAAAGGCCTATTATTTATGGTGTCTATCATCTCTAACATATTTTAGTGAGGCTTTGATTATATTTGAGAATCAATTTTAGCTTATCAATACCATAGCTTAGATTTAGCCCACCTTATTGCCTTGATTTGGCCAACCATCCTCACATTGAATTACCACTACTTTAGGATTGTTCGATTACAATCACTACTTCAAGTTGATGAGCTACTGTCGTCATTTTTGGTTTATGAAACCACTTGGGGTTTTTCTACTATCTTGGGCGTGGGTTTGTTGTTAATTGTCCTTCTTACATTGTCTATAAACCCATGCATAAGAATCTCCTATTGATTATTTCATTAGATCCATACTATCTTGGGCTAAGCTTCTTGTATCTTCCTAAGGATAGTGAACTTTTCTCAAGCCTCAACCTTAGGAAAACCATATCTCCTTTCTTTAATGTTTATATTGCCCTTTTGGAATCTCGATAGGATTTTTGTCTAGCTTGGGCAATTTTGATATCATAGCAAATGGCTTGGGCTTCTAGATCTATCTCTTCAATCATAGCTTTGGAGGTTGTACTTTAAATGTGGGGTCTAGAAAGCTCAATGGAGTCAAGCATTATTGATCATAGACAACTTGGAATGGAGTCATTTTGCTAATTTTTTGGAAGGTGATGTTGTAGGAAAATTTCACAAGGGCTAGGGGCTTAACCCACCTTCTCAATTCTCTTCTATAGTACACCCTTAGAATGTTCTTGATAATATGGTTCAGTCTCTCAATTTGACCATCAATCTATGGATCACAAGTGGTACTAAATCATAAGTGAGTCTTAATGGCTTGGAATAAGTAGGTGAAGAATTTTACAGTAAATTTATAGCTCCTATCACTAATTATACTTCTTGGTATCCCATGTAACCTAAATATTTCCTTGATAAATAGTTGTGCAATATTGAAGCAATTGTAGACAATTTTAATAACCAATTAAGCAAACTTGGCCAATCTTTCTTGCACCACCATAATTGAATCATATCCACGTACAAAAGTGGGTAGCCTAATCACAAAATCCATGCTTATAGACTCCCACTTCATTAATGTGTAGGGGTTAGAGTTCTCCATGCATCTTAATTCTTTCGTCTTTGATTCTTTGATAGGTTAGGCAGTGGGTCACACATCATATTATATCCCTCTTCATTTCTACCCCATAGTAGCTCTTACAAACAAAGTTAAGAATTTTTGCATACCCAAGGTGTTTATCTACACAATGCTATCATATGCCTTCCACAAGATTTTGGCCTTAGTTCTTGACTTCTCAAAATGGAAGGTGGTTCTAGAAGTAAAGGCATCTATTACTTGTATGATAGTCATTTATCTTTATTTGTTCCTTTTTTGTGTTTCCACTTCGGATTGCTTTGTCTATGAGCATATCATATTCTTTATCTCGTGATGAATGACTTGGTAGATAATCTATAGGATGGGGTTATCAAGAGTGGATATAGCCCTCAAGTTTTGCAACTTCGCAATGCTATTAAAAAATGCCTTTCTATTTAAGACATCTACTACAACATCATCCTTTCCTGGTCTATATTTGATTTTGAAGTCAAACTCTTGCGAAGCCTGAATCCATCTTCTTTCTCTCATATTTAGATCTATATACGTGAAGATCCACTTAGGAATTTTATGATCCATCACTAGATTGAACTTCCTTCCCAAGTGATAATGTTGGCATAAGTTCAAGGCATGAATTAGTGTAAGTAATTGTAGGCCATCTTTAGCAAAGTTAGATTTATAGGGTTTTAGCTTTTGAGGAGTATGAGCCATAGGTCTTCCTTCTTGCACAATAATTTTCCTTTGGTCATAAGCTCACTTGCATCAATAACTACTTCAAACTCTTAGTTGAAGTGGGGGAGTTTCAATGTTGGAGCTATGATTACATGTTTCTTGAGTTTATCACAACTCCACTAGTGATTTATAACCCATATGATCTAGGTATGCTTTTTCAAAGGGTTTCTTATGGGTGTTGCAGTGAGGAAATAGTCCTTGATGAAGATTTGATATGTCCACTAACCTATTTAACTATCTTGGGGTCCAACCAATCTAGAACATCTTTGACCCTTGCAATATCATTAGAAACCAAAGAAACAATCTATTCTAAGTATTTGACATGGTCAATGCAAAATATGAACTTGCTCTTGTTAGCATAATACTAATTTTGATGAAGATTTTGGAGTGCTCTTCAGTTACACCATGTGATTTTCTTAGGATTTGGATTACACAAACACATTATCAAAGATTACTAACATGAAGTCCTCCAAAGAGGACAAAAGAAACCTTGCATGTAGCCGACTAAATATTTCTTGAGCATTGGTTGATATCCAAATGGCATGACCAAAAACTTAGTGACCATAGAAAGTGCTAAAGACTATCTTTGAAACAACTGCCTCCTTGATTCTACTTTGATAGTACCATGATATCTTGTTTATCTTCAATAAGTCTTTGTCCCCATGTAGTCGTCATCAATTCTAGAAATAGAATAGTTATTCTTGATAGTCACATGGTTTAATCCTCCAAAGTCAATATAGAGTCCAAGGGAACTATTCTTCTTTTTATCATGGAAAGGAACAAGTGCTCCCCAATGCAAATTTCTTAGAAGAAGGAACCCTTATTCAACCATCCCCCTTGACTATTCCTTGAGTTCAATACCTTCAAATATATACATTTTATAAGGCCTATTGGATATTGGTTTTTCTCTAGGGGTAAATTCCATCTCGTGATCAATTACCCTATTAGAAAGTAACTTTATTATATATCACCAAAGTCATTGATCCATGAAGGTACCTTTCCTTCCTTAGGCTCTTTGACTTTGTTCAACGTGATTAGGTAAACCATGTTCTTTCTTTAACCTATTTCAAAGTTGGCTAATTGTGGCTAGTTGGACCCTTGTCCTTCCAATCCTTCAATGTGTTCTTATAATGTTACCTTTTGTGATTTGGAAGATAACTTCCTCTTTTGCTTATAGGATCTGAGCTTTGTTTTGTTTAAGCATTCCATGACCGGTATACAATTTGAGCATCCTTGGGGTGGAATTCAGAAGTTGACTATTGTTTTTTTCCTATCTAATTGAACTTGAACTTTCCCTATAGTTTTAGTAGAAGTGAGTTCCTTCCCTAATGCCAACTCTACAGTCATTCTTTTTGTGGTCCTAGTGTCTAACTACACATTTCTTATCATATTTGGCATCCTGCTATCTAGCTACAACTTCCTTATCGTATTTGGAGCTAGAAAATGAATACTCTCGTATTCAATCAACATCTTGAAGGACTTGCTCAAAGAAGTTACTAGTGTTTGAATGATGGATCATGGGTAGCCAACTCCCTTGTTCTCAGTGGCTACATGAATGGACCTTAACTTGACTTCTTCTCCTAAGGTGGGCTCTTCTTCAATCAGATGCCCTATCATAGAATTTGCATGAGCAACCATTTCTCTTCTTTTCCTCAACTTCTTGAACTATTTCTATATCTTTTGATTCTCATTACCTAGTTGGTTAAGGCCAATAAAATGTTGGCTATTTCTAATGATTTCTTAGGCCAATGGTTAGGCATCTTCAAGGGTTGTGGTCTCATTTCCTTTAAGAGGGATATCAAGAGGGGGGATTCAACCCTTGATAGGACTTGGAAATTTTTCATGCCATCATCAATGGGGGTGCAAAGGCTCACAAACTTCAAGTGGCTACTTGAGTTAGGTCAGCCCAAAAAGGCTATAGAACACATTTATATTAGTGGACTTAAGTGAGGAGGGTAAGTAGCACCCTTTTACTACTTAATTTGTTCCCACATTTGTGAGGCTTTGTTTATCCCATTATGTTGGCGCCATTGCTTCCACCAAAGAAAAGAATGTGGTGGAGAGCTTTAGGGCAAAGCAAAGCCCCCAAAGTGATGTAAACAGATTGCCTTATCATGCAAGTACAATGATTTGCACCCTTGATAGATAGACGGCATGCACATATGCACCTTGTATTAGGAAGCCTTTATTGCATGAAATCAAAAGAACCCTTCAAAAACATCATTTGGACATGCTTAATGGAACAATATGCATTCAATTTTTGTAGAAACTATGGCTTCAAGCCCTAATAACATCTCAAAGAGATATAGAGGGATGAGTTGGGTTAATTCTCCTAAAACGATTTGCTTGCATGTACAAATCTTATGTTATAATGAGTTTCTTGGAATAATTAGTGCTTTTCACTAGAATTTTCCAAGAGAAAGTTGACATTATTGAGTGAGAGTTGAAAAGCACATTAAAAATGGGAAAACATTTTTTTGAGTCTAAAGAGTGTTTTTAGATTAAAAATATTTGAAAAGTACAAATAAAAAGTGAATTACTTGACATAATTCTTGCTCAAAACTGTGAAAAATGCTTTTCAAAACAAATAAAAGATCACATAACAAGAAAAAATGTTTTCATACCAAGTGCTTTCTATATATAAAGAATGTTTTATTGAATATTAAAAAGTACTTTCTCTAGAATATTAACTACTTTTTTATACAAGATTGTTGCTTTGAACACAAATGCATCTTAAGAAAGAAAAGTACTTTTCTATGTATACTTCCTTGAGAAAGGACATGAACAAACTAATCTTTAAAGAAGAGAAGGTGCTTTATGAAAAATAGAAAATGTTTGCTTTATAAGATTAGTGGTTTGACTACTAAAGATGTATTTTCTTTTATTAACTTTTCTAGTTCTTTTATTAACTAGATTATTTTATCTAGATTTATTAAACTTTCTAATGCTTTTACTAAATAAACCAACTCTCTGTACCATAATTAGGCAAAAGAAAGTGTCATACTAGATATATAAACAACTTTAACACAAAAAAGTGGTTTTTAGAAAGAAAAATTTACTTTGTGAAGAAAGGGGTGTTTGCTACAAAAGAACAATACTTTGAACATTGAAAATCTTTTTTGGACAAAGAAAGTGTGATTTACTATATATGTTCTATTATTTGAAAATGAAGAATGTGTTTTATGAAGAAGCAAATGTGAAGTGTAGATAAGGTCATTACTAACATGAAGTTGAAGAAAGAGAATAAGAAAGAATGAAAATAATATGTACATAAGGCTCATCGAGCGAGTGGATTGGATGTGTGACAACTGCATGCCTTTCCATACAACTGTCACAAACATAGTTTTAGTTTTGAGATACATGCATCTCTATTTTCCAAAAGGAAAAAACCATGTCTTTGATATCATTATAATAATATGGTTGAGGGATGGCTACCTTTGGTATGCCTCTAAGGGAAGTGTTCCATCATCTTTCAATTGTAATTAAGAGTTTGATGTAGTCGAATTTCATTCGTACACAATAATGATATTTTGTAGCATTTGCCATACTAATTGGCTTTTTCATACCATTGTCATTGTTTTTAAGGAAGGATACACACATCAGTCTCTTTAATAAAATTGCATTCGTTCGATCTCAACATTTTCACTTATAATAATATCCTCCTAATGTTGGCCATGACTCCTTCATTATGTTGCAATATTAGAGGTTGCAAATCCCTTAATTTAAAAGAGATCTTGAAAATATCTCTCAAGTATCAATGGCCTCTGTTGTTGGACCCAACAATTAGCCACAACTGTACATATTTTCTTCTTCCTCATCTCATCAATGTATCATGGTTAAATAATCCTATTCTTTGTTCTTTGGAAATGCTCCTTTTGCCTTGCACGCAATAATTTTGTATAGATCCCATATCTTCTTTCTTTTTGACACTTCAATCAATTTCTTTTGCATGGAGTCCAACCATGTGTTATGTCATTATAATGAGCTTCACCTTCATCATAAGAATATCGGGGGTTAAAGGTCCCATGTGTCTAGCCACTTACATTTATCTTGTACTTACTACCCACACACCTGTACACTATTATAGGTGGTGGTGGCCCATCACTGTCACTTTATTCTTTATTTTGACTATGACAATATAATAAGGGAAGGCATATCACACATTGTGATTGTTGGAGTTTCCACATACCATCTTGTGCTCTGTGTGTGTGTGTGTGTTTTCTCCAAACTCTATAGCTCTTACTTGCTTCTGCTTGTGCTCTCACTCTTACTTAGCCCTTTCACATTTCAACAAGTATTAAAGTGGGCATTCCAGGAGCTTCATCAACATTCCCTTCACCGCCCAGGAAGAGAGCTTCAATCTCAGCTTCCACAGTAGCCACTCATTAAGGTATGCACCAGCCCCATCTCTCCTTGGATCATCTCCTCACCTTCAAACCTTGATTAGGGCCTTCTTTAGGATGATTTAAGCCTTTCTTAGTGATCACTAACATCAATAGTAGCTAGGAGAGCTAATTAGGGAACAACCCACATTTTTTAGTGCATTTTAGGGCTATTCCTTACTTACTCTACCTCAGTCGTTTCATCATGCAAGTTTGCCTAGCACTTGGCGATTCTTTTTTGCTTTCTTTGGCTCTATCTTTAGCATAATTTGAGGAGTCTTGGATTAGACATTACTCCACAATTTAGGGTAGACTTCTATTCATTGTGTTTGGAGTAGCAATATTTGATTGTTTAGTGCTCTACTGATGGTTATGGGGCAAGTTTGTAATGTTGGGATGATGTTTGATGCTTGGGAAAGCCTTTTGGATTGATTAGAGCTTATTTAGCTCAACATTTGGGAGGTTCTTTGTTGTAATACCTCGTGGGAAAAAAGCATACATAGTGAATGTATTTGATGTATTTGATACCTAAACGCTACCTCGGGATGTTATATGGACTCATGGATGCTTGCCACTAATATACATGCTTGGATATCCTTCGATTGAGCTTTGAGGTTTGATTTTGATCTTGGATATTTACATACTTGCAGTGGCTACTTTCTTTGGAGCTTTATTCATTATGGGCTTAGTCCTTTATGTTATAGCTATGCTCCTAAATATACATTTGATGCCTCTTGGGTTCTCAGATGTTATGGCATTCATGCATTGAGCTTGCCTTGCTCTTTGCTGTTTTGGATTTTGTTCCAGTAAGAGTACTTTGACATTCTCATTATGGAGCTCGGTTTGTTCAAGATAGTGAGTGTCTCTTGCTTATGTATCAATGCTTGGTTAATCTTGGCATACATTGTCCTTGTTGCCGATATTGATGACTGTGGACTGATTTAAATTTGATTTGTACACCCAGTACTTCCTCCTGTTAGATGGGTTTGTTAGCTTTGGATGCATGCTTGGTTATGCACTTGAGCTTCATTGCTCATATGCAATGGGTTGGTTGGAAATTGATGTATCTCTATTTGCTTTTGGAGATTGCTTATGCACAAGTAAGTTATATACATACTACTCTTTTGCTTGGGCTTGTATCAATGTACCTAGAATCTTTGGGTTGCTGGTAGCATTTGGTATCTTGGTGGTTTATCTCTTGTATGGCTAGTTGCACTACATATCTTGGTTGCTGGATATCCCTGGCAATTTTAGGAGCTTTGTGTTTTGGTCTTTTTCCTATAGTTATACACTTATTTACTATAGTTTTATGAACAACCATGCTGAAATTTAGTTTTGAGTAGTCTTTTGAGAGAGTAGACACATGTTATAAGTACTCTAGTGTATTTATTTTGCTCACAACTATACATTGGATTCACCTTGCCTCTTGCATTTAGTTTTGGGGTTGTTTTGTTAGTATTATAGCACCGATTTACTATTTGCTATGTAGTTATCATCTATGTAGCTATCATGGCATTTTCTTTTGGGGATAATGCCAATTTCAACATAGACTAGTTGAATGGCAACAACTTCAATTATTGAAAGACTAGATATGGAATGTTTTGGTTCAAAAGAAGCAAATCCAACCCTTGAAATGCAAAGAAATAAAGCTCAAGGAGTTTGATTAGAAGCTTGGGCTAATTTGGATGAGTTATACAATTCTATTATTTTGTCTTTGTCAAAGCAAGTTTATTTTAATGTCATTGAGATAGAGCGTGGTGCTTGGGAGCTACGAGATAAGATATGTGGTCTCTATGTTAAGCAAAGCCTTGCTTCATAGTTATATTGGCTTAAGGAACTTGTGGGCTTTTGCATGATGGAAGACAGTGCCATGCCTACTCACTTGAATGCGTTTCATTCCATTTCTAGCTAGCTTACTTTGCAGGGGATTATATTTGAGGAAAATATGAAGGCCATGTTCATGCTTATTACTCTCCCTAAGTCTTTGGATAAGTAGTAATGCTCCTAAAGATGGGTTTAAGCTCAAGGATATAAAGGGTGCCTTGATTAATGAGAGGAAGTAAACATAAAGAATGTTGATGCAACCCATGCCTCTCATACACTCACAGTTAAAGGCTATAATAATTGCATATGCAAAAATGACCATCATGGAAGAGATGCATAGTAGGATAGGTCAATGTCTAGATCTTGTGGGCAAGGTCCCAATAAATATTGTGGCCCAAAGGCATCTCTTACTTGTCAATATTATGGACAACATGCCATATAAGACCATAATCCCATAAAATGTGTACTAATAGATGTGAAAAAGGCAAAGGGAAAGTGTAGGATAATGCCAAGTCTTATTATGATCACATTATTCATAAGTGCATTGTTAAGATTGAGGAGATAAATGCATTGGAGTACAGTTTAGATGATTACATACTTGCTGCTTCTTCACTTGATGCTACTCAATTGATTGATGTTTAGTCCTTTTACTCTCAGTGTTGGCCTTTTGATTCAAGGGCTTCCTTTCATATGACCCTACATTGTCATTGGTTTTATACCTACCGCACAATTATAGGTTAAGTTAGGTTGGATAATGATCATGTATGTGATATTGTTGGCAAAGGTGATGTGAGATTACAGTTTGATACTCATACTTTATTTATTTTGCATGATATATGTCATGTCCCAGATTTGACCAAAAGCCTTATCTCAACTAGATAGTCGGATGATGATAGTACTATGCATCTTTTGGTGATTCTGCGTGGAAGATTACATGTGGCAACCTCATTTTTGCTAGAGGTATGAAGGTTGATAGCTTGTATCCCTTGTATCTAGATCTATTAATCATATTTCGAACTTCCACATGTATCTCTTTGGGATCACTGTCTTGGGCATATATCCCTCAAAGGAACGAAAGACTTGAATCATTTGTAATATTTATCGCCCTTGGATTATTCATGTTTTGATTCATGTGATCATTAATTATATAGCACACACACTCATAATACATATAAGAAGTCTAGTTTTATGTGCATGGGTAAGCCTTTGGATCTAGTTCATTCAGATGTTTATAGTCCCATGCCCTATCTAGTCCTTGGGGGTGCAAAGTATTTCATGTATTCATTGATGATTATTTACATAATGTTTGGGCCTATCCCATAAAGTAGAAGTTAGAATTTTTGCCTACATTTAAATGCTTTCTTACTATGGTTTAGGCATAGGCTGGAATGCCTACAATCTGACAATAGTAGTCTCTAAGGAATTTGAACATTTTTGTGATGAGAGGGGTATTAAGCATTGATTGAATGTCCCTTACACCCCATTCCAAAATGGTGTTGCAGAGTGCATGAATAAGACTATTTTAGGAAAAGTCTACAATATGCTTAGCTAGGCAATCTTACCATATACATTTTGGGTTGAGGTACTTACTACTATCATTCACTTGATTAATAGATCCCCATGCACTACTCTTGGTCATAGAGTTGTAGAAGAGGTGTGGTTTGGAAAGCCTCCCTCATATGCCCATTTGCAACTCTTTGGATATGAGACATTATGCCATATTTCGAAAGACAAACCCAACAAGTTGGATCCAAAGTCCATCAAATGCATCTTTCTTAGATATGGTGATGTAGGTGAGATGGGCTATCACATTTAGGGTCCATAGGCTTGAAAGGTTATCTATAACCATGATATTGTATTTCATGAGGGAAAGATACATAAGCGGCTAGAGCTCATAATTGAGGCGCATATGGTGATCTTTTAGGAGGAGGCTCATGTTATAGTATAGCCAACCTAGTTAGAGAGCTTGTAGTGGCTAATGATGATGTAGTGACTCAGGATTTTCCTATTTATCTAGGATCATGATGTTAGATACCGAGGATAGGACGTATAGGCCTCCCCTAGCCAATTTTGAGATGCTCTACTAGAGCCTCATGTCTTTATGAGCCCTTTAGTTACCAAGAATTCCATATCTAATGATTGACATGTAGCTTGATATGTGGCCTTAAGAGCCACAAAGTTTTGATAACCATTTCTTTGTTTCTATATATAATGTGTTATGCCACATTAGATATATAATCAAGATGTCATTTATGAATTTATAGACAACATCTTTAAAGAAAGCAAGAAAGAGACATTTTATTTCATGATCAAGGATGTACAAATGTGACTTAAGTAAGCAACAAGGGGCCTAATGATTATTAGGATAACTTGATAGCTTAGGCTAAAGTTCCCTAACTGTGATATCCTTCAACAATTATCTTTGGGAAATTTGAAAGAACTAATGATGTCTAGGGCTTGGCTCTTGCACAACACATCAAGAAAACCCTAAACCTGGCAAACATACTTCTTCCCTATTCTTGAAACAACCACTCAATCTTTAGGGATTACTTGAATGGCTTGTCTATACACATAAGGAGTTAATGGCACTGCTTTTTCATCCACTACATAGGTTGAGTTGTGGGTTGAAAATGAATATGCACACTAGGTAGCATTCATCTATCCATTTGATTCTTTTCAAGTTAAGCTCTAGGTGCTAAGCTTGGTTGCCACCAACATAAAAATAAGTGCTAGATATTTGCCACACCAAACTTCATAGCCAACTTCAACTAATAAAGCTTACATGCAAAGGTATATCCTATCCAAAATTATCATCATAAATCCATACACACATCATTATTGATGGATCCCTTACTCCTCTCTAAAGCAAGACATTTCATTGGATGTGAATTCATTACTTTTATCCTCCAATTGTTGAATAATCCGAATCTCTCTTTTGCAATGAACTAAGATAGTTTATCTCTAAAGCTCAACAATGAGACATGGGATGAAGCTCTTATTCCTTCAAGAGTTCAACCTAGCCTTGATTCACTATCTCTTGCCTAGTTTGCTCACAATCCAAATTCTAAGCAAACAACTCTCTCTCTCTCTCTCTCTCTCTCTCTCTCTCTCTCTCTCTCTCTCTCTCTCTCTCTCTCTCTCTCTCTCTCTCTCTCTCTCTCTAAGAAAGAATGAGGAATCAAAGCTAGCATACATTGTAGACCACAAAAATAACTTCTTTTGATATCAATCCTAGCACTTAACTTGCATACTCTTGCTCCTTTAAGCACTTTACTTTGACTTTACATCCTTCATTGCCTCTTGCCTTTTGCAATTAACAATATTCCCCCCTGGATGAGTGCTAGTCCTTGGCATGCTCTTTAAGGTCAACTAGTGATCTTCATAGGATATTGGTCTAGACATTCAATTTTTGTCTACATTCGATTTATGCTCTCCTTGAGGGTGTGACCACCTTAACTATGCAATGACGATGTGCTCGTGCAGGTGTAGTTGGAAGATAAGTTGAGAACCCTAAGCAAGCATGGAGTGTTATTTCACACTTGAGGACCCACTTTGTGGTCAAGTAGTGGTGTGGTGTGAAAATCATGGTGACAAGTTTGTCGAGTATGCCTAGGAGTGTCGTGCCCTTAATGTGCCCTAAGTTTGTGAGGTGGGGAAAGGGGGGGCTAGGGGGTTAGAGATGGAACCAACTAGTCAAGTCACTAGGCATATTTAAACTTGAGGGCATTCGGGTGCATTACGTGTGGGTGTACCTATTCTAGTTGGAGCATTGCCTCCCTTTTCTTATCTTTCCTTTTTTTGTTGAGTACTTATGCTTCAAGGAGGGTTTGCAATGTACGATAAGAAAACCTTGCTCAATAGATAATTCTTCATAGAGTCTCATAACTTAATGCATGATTTCCTCTAGTAGAGTGATACGATAGGATGGGAGAAGCAAAGCATGGAGATGAAGTCATGCCATTGCAACGAAATCTATCCATGTGTTTACATCAAAAGATAGTGGAGGTAGATCATGTTGGGGGTAAAGGCGCCTCCACCATGCCGCCCCGTGTATTACTACACTAACAGTACCCGCCACTGCACACTGCAGGTGGCGGGCGCCCGTCACGTCACTTTATTCTTTACATTCATTTTAGTGACTAGTAAATAAAGGAAGGCCCGGTCACACATTGTGACTGTTGGAGTTCCCATTTCTTGTCTCTCTCTTTCTTGCTCTTGCTCTCCCGCCATAGCTCGCGTGCAAGCTTTGATCCTTCTCACCTTTCAACTGGTATCAGAGCTTGGCATTCTCTTGCTCGAGCTCGACTCGGTGCTTCCTGACCTTCGCATCGACTCGCTTCACGCATTGGGTCTCCATCCCGGCAGCCATAGCCGACCTCTCAAGCTCCCGACTCTCCCTGGCTTCCCGAGCTCCATCCCGGCCTTCTTGAGCTTCATCAGGGCCTTGCCCTTGAGGTATTGCTTCAGCATTTGCAAGCATTTGAGTGTATTCTCAGTTTGAAACAGGGCAAGAACAAAGGGCAGCCACTCTTCTTGAGCTCCATAGCTCATATCTTCCCTCCCCTTTGCATTGGGCCTTCATGGCTTGGTATGTGCCTACCTTGGGCCATCATTGAGCCCCCCCCAACCATCCTAACTCCACGTGATTGGCAGCAGCAATCCAGGCCTCAACACGCTGAATATGGCGCCCATTTTCAGACTTTGAACTCCACGTCTTACAGCTGAATGCTTTGTTGCTCATGGAGCACTCATCATTGGCCTATTTGGAGGGCATTTGAACCATTTTTGGATGTCATTTTGATGCTTTGGCTTGACATTGAGGTTGGGAGCTGATTATTCTCAATTTTGAAACTATCATTCACTGCATAACAGTGCTGGAAACAGGGCAGCACCCCTGACACTGACATTTGTTGCTTATGCCTCATTCCAATGGAGCTATTTGATGCCCGTACGCGGTCTACTTCCTACCCGGATGTATTGGGGATGTATGCATTTGGTTTGACCATGATTTTGGCTTGAATTCGGGGCTGAAATCTACTGTTTAGAACAGTAAATACATGCTAGAATAACAGTGGGCTGAAGGTACTTTACATGCTTTGGCACTTACCTACCGATACCGGATGTATGCTTTGAGCTTTGGCATGATGTCTCTGACATTTGGGGACGACTTGGAGCATATGTATGAGATTATGGGATGCTTTTGAGCTTCGCATTAGCTCTGTCTTCACTGGCATTTGGACCGACTTGGCATGCTTGTGGACCGCCTATGCCTCATGTCTCTGCTTGACAGTTAGGCTTTTGCATTACATGCTTTGGTTTGTGACATATGCTATTTGGTTCGTGTATGCCATATCGACATTTGGAGCTTGGATTTGGATGTATTTGAGCATTCCCGGCTTACTTGATCACTGATCTTGGTTGCTATTTGGATGTCATTGAGTTGACCGAGAGCTTATTTGGGCTTACGTATTGCTTCATGGTTAATACGACCGGTGCTTCATGTATGTCATGCTCTCTTGGATGCGCTTGATGCATTGACAGGGTCACTTATCACACTAGTGCTTTCTCTTGGGTTGTTTGAGCTTCTGAGCTCGCTTTGTACGCCTTTTGTGCCAGTGGGAGCATTTTACATGCTTGCTTGACCTTTGACAGTTGCATGCTATTGGAGCACTTACATGTATTTGGAGTAGTTTATGTCTTGAGCAGCTACATACGCATTGAGACTTTGGGATCATACTCTGATCTTTATGGATATGCATTGATGTACTCTTGGTTCACAGGATGCTTATGAGCTAAGTCTCATATTTGGATCTTTCTCTTTGAGCAGACACCTATTTGTGTCAGGTTTTGGCAGTTACAGGAACACTTTGCCTAGAGTATCTGGGGGTGTGCCTTTCACTGGCAGATGTTATTTTGACATGCTTCGGTGTTGACTCATGTTCTTTTCACTGTCATTGGCCTTGCTTATGTCCGTTTCATGCCGGCTTTGGACCTAGCATTGTTTGCTTGACATTGGATCCTATTTTGGGACAGTTTGCTCTCTAGACTGCATACCTGCAATTTATTACAGCAAGCAGTTATTGGTGGACTGAGGTGTACTTTTCATGCTAAAATATCCTGATTTGGTGTACCGCACCTAGTACTAAGTGGGCAGCAACTTTTGGCACACTTTGCTCGCCCTTTGGACCCCGTTTTGGTCATTTTTGGGCATTTTCTGCAGCAAAACAGCCAGCAGTTTTACATTGTCTGTGCATTTCCAGCCTGCATTATGGCGTCCTTTTCAACTGATAATGCCATATTTAACATCACAAAGTTGGATTGTACCAACTACTCTTATTGGAAGAGTCAAATTTGGCAGGTCTTGGTGCAGAAATCTCAGATTAAGCCACTTCGGTTGAGTGGGGAGCAGCCTGAAACTATGGACAATGACAACTGGCTTGAACTTGATGAGCTATGCAAGTCCACGATTGTATTGTCTCTCACTAAACAGGTACATTATAATGTATTTGAGGAAGCACAGAGTGCATGGGATCTATGGAATAAGATAAAGAATCTTTATGATAAGAAAAGTTCGGTGAGTCAGATGTACTGGTTGAAGCAGCTTATGGATCTGCGCATGAAGGATAATGCGACTATGTCTGCTCACTTGAGCCAGTTCCATGCTATACTGAAGAACCTGACTTCGCAAGATATCACCTTTGGAGAGGAAGTAACTCCTCTTTTCTTGCTTGGGACTCTGAATGAGTCATGGGATGTATTCTGCACTGCTATTTGTGCCTCTAGTGCTACTCTAAAATTGGCAGATGTTGAGAGTGCTCTTCTTCAGGAAGAGGTGAATCGCAAAAACTTGGATGCCTCTCGTGGTAGTCATGCTTTGACAGTTAGAGGCAGGAATGACAAGTATGACCGTAGTAATGGCCGAGGCCGTGACTCGCAGAAGGGTCGATCTAAATCTCGTGGCAAGTTACATAGTAAGTCGCGTGGGCGCAATGCAAATGTCACTTGTCATCATTGTGGAAAAAAGGGCCATATTAGACCACAGTGTCATGAGTTGCGCAATGAGAAGCGCAAGGATAAGGGGAAAGATAAAGTGCAGGAGAAGTCCTCTGATCGCAGCATAGTACCTGCGAAGTCCAGCGTCAAGATTGAGAAAATTAATGCCATGCAGACCGAGGAGTCAGATGGTGGTGATGAGTTTATACT